>NC_037595.1:10718909-10903910 GCF_003073045.1 Pomacea canaliculata
TAACTAAAGCACCAGTGCACTGCCTTCGTAACTCCTAGCATCATGCTCATGTCAAGTCCTATTCAGCATTATCCTTAGTAACATGGTAGCATGACTACCTGTGCTTCTCTCAAGGGGGGGGAATAGACAGATGAAAAAGCACAGCTCTGGCACACTTGTCCGCTGTCTAGTTAAATGTGTAGAGAGCTTATCTTCAAGCAAATAGGTTAAAGAGTATTCATCCCTTTTGTCTCCCTGACCAAAGTAGTTCTTCCTTCCTACAACACTGAGATGTTTTTTTTAAAGAGCGAATAGAAGGCGGAAGAGGGTGTCCAGGTGTCAGAGTTGGTGAATAGTAACAGGTAAGACATTCGCAGCTTGACAGATGTCACATCGCTGAGTGTCTGTTCAGACAATGGGGGACTTACATAGTGCTTGTTGTTGTATGTTACATTCACACGCTTACAGATGTTCTTAGCAGGTTGTTCCTGGCATTTTTCCAGTTTCTTTCTTAATCTGCCTAGTACAATTTCGACGCAAACTCTAGCAGGAAAGAATAGGTCTTGCTCGAATTATGTCATTCGCTCTGACACAGATTCCTGTTGTGCGGTGCGCCTGACTATCGCTTCTATCATGTCGTTTCTGTAAAATCATCTCGACATGCTTGTCGCTCCTTAAGGCAGAACGCATTTAGATGTTATCATCTTAAAGGGCTCTAGTAATTTGCGATGTTCATATGCTATTCGTGCTCATTTGAGTGCGTATTTCCAGAAATCTCAGCAGATAAAAATGGAATAAATCATCTTGCATTATAACAAGAGGTTATTCAACACACCATGCTGCAAAGTATAAGTAGTCTGCCTCTTTCCGAGCTCGAGTCTGACATTCCAAGTCAGTCACTCAAGCCTGAACAAGGTCCTATCATCTTGTGCAGCCAGTCGGCCATGCATGCAGCAGTCAATCGGCACCACCGGCACTGATGACTGGACTGAAGAGTCGAGAAGGGAAGAGAAGGATAAAAAGAAACTGTGTAAGTCATCGTTTACAGTGTATGATGTATTTATCTCGCGCCACAAGTTAACGCGTAGCACAAACAGATTATACTAGATTACATCTCTCTCACTCTCTTCCTCACAAACCACACACACAAATAAACTGCTGATTCCGAAAAATGCCCGCAGACACTAAAACCGCAATTCCTTTCCTTAACGAAGCTGATCTGGAATGCTACAGAAAACTCTGCACTGCAACTGCTCTCGATAGAAATTGCCAGGCGCACGTTTAACCGGAATGAGCTCACAGAAGGCCCCACTGTGTGCTGTTCTGTCATGGCTGCTGTTATTGTTATCTGTTATTGCTGCACTGCCATCGGCACTTACTTAGAACATGCACAAAGCTAACGACACACCCGAGTGGGTCTCAATGATGACACCCAGCTATTTATTGATCTAGTTTGTATTAGTGTTGAGGAATCAGTGTCCAACTACATAGTATTGAATAGCCTGATTTTATTTGGAGAATGTGTGTGTGAAGCGGCGTGAGTATTGAGTCGCATGCTGAAAAGAAAAGATGTGTAATGGTGTCGACACGTGTTTTTAATGAAAGCATGTTATGCTACACAAAAATCTTATCATAATACTAAAAAATCTTGACAACATACGCCTCCCTCAAGCAGAAGAGCTTATTACGTTTGTACAACGTCAGACGGAGACTGGAGAGCTGTCAGGTGTAAAGCCGTGAACAGAAGTGCTACAGATCAGGGCTACCTCGAAAAATTGGAGTGTTTTCGCCTGATTCCAAGGAAAATGTTTTTTACTGCTGAAAGCTGAAAGGCTGGCGCTACCATCTCCTCAGGACACCTGCCTTCCTCCTGCTCTACAGGCGACAGACTCGCCCCAACATACGCTGTCACCGCTGGTCCTCAGACGGACTTCTACTTCGCGCTGTCACTGCGTCCCGAGCCGTGTTGCGTTCATGTATGGATGGCAAGCTGACAGAGAAAGAAACCGCAGAAATAAACATTTATGACTCATACAAACTAAACTGACGCCCACTCCGCTAACTGACGTCATAGCACAATAAAACTGACGCCAGTGATACTAAATTGACGTCACTATACCGCTAAACTGACTGCAAGGTAAAGATAAAAATGTTACAATAACGCTGAACGACACAGTGCATAAGTACAGTGAACATGAGCATTCACTGCAGTCACCAGCGGCGAATGCACAAACGCACAATGAAAAATAACTTGAGTATAAATTCTCACGTGAATGGCATTCAACTCTAACACACTAACCCTCGTTTTTAGTAAAACGTCAAATGATGCTGGAAAGCCAAACGCAAAAAACGCATATATACAGGGCTGTCAGAGTGCGTAGTTGCATAACATATTTAGGAAGATGCTTATTGCCAGAACCAGAAGGTAGTTGCAAGGAAGTGTTGCGCCAGAGATGCGCACAATCAAGCACTTGCATCTCACCGCCAGAATATTGGATTTGTCAGTCGGACCAATATCTCTGTAGACAAAGTGAAATCGTCACTCTCATTGAATGTATCGACCGTCAGATCTGCTCGATGACGGACAAAATTTAGTTTTGTTCTCTCAGGGGTTTTGCAAGGGAAGATAGTTGCAACAAAGGTGGGAGACAGGAAAGAAAAGAAGGATTCGGATAGAAAGAAAACTAAGCATATGAAAGTAAGAAAGACGAAACGATGCTTGGACACAGAGAAAAGATCAATTAGAAAAGAAAGCGCCAGGATAAATAAATAGAGATATTCACCTCGATGCCTTGTCCTGCACCACTCCACTGATCAGTATGCTTCCATCATCACTCCTTCCGGATCCTGTAGTTGTAAGATTGCCTTCTGTAAGCAGACAGGATACAGTGGTAGGGCACATAACTCATTTACCTTCTCTTGTTGATGTTCCTGCTACAACTATTTTATTACATTTTTTATTACATTTTAGTTCAGTCCGGATCCGCTTATATTGTTTTACTGTTCACTTCTAAACACAGCCAACACTGAAGCGTTAAATTATAATTTCATGGGCAAATTTTCAAGGACATTTATACTCCTTAAAAGAGAAAAATTAAATAAATGAAAATAAATTGAAGATGCATACTTTGACACGCGTACCGACGCACCACTCAAACATGCAAATTAGTCTGTTATGAAACAACACAAGTAATGACGATAAATTTAACAAAGGTTCCAAACATACTTAATAACGTGATTGCAATAGAAGTTTTATCCTATACCACTATACAATACAATATTACACATATTTACTTTGTGAGGCAAAGAAAGAAACATAAATGAAAGGAGGAAAGCAACGGTGGTGATGATGTGATGATGAGAGGAGGAGGAGGAGAGGACGACGTCGACGACCGACGACAACGAAACGAACAACACGAGAGGAAATCCCTAAATAAACGAAACTTTTCTAAAAGCCACATGTGATGAGCAGAATATGTGACGATGACAGCTGGTCGATAAGAAGAACGAAGTAACGGCTTGAGTCCTCGCCCAGGCGACCTCTCATTCGCTAGAGATCGATATCTCGCGCCCCATGGAGACACACCACATGCCACACACACCATTATCGTGTTTTGGACTCAACTCCTGCTGACGTAGGCAAACACACAGGTCGACACTGGTTGAAATCTGGTGCCTCGGCTCCTTTCGCTGAGACTGCCTTCTGTAATCTCTATCAGCACGCTCACAGTGTGGCTGCAAGGCTTTGTCGTGTGTCGTTACCACTGCTGGCGGGTACCATCCAGTGGAAAGTGGAGCGCGCTGCCGTGTCTTTGGAAGCTGGCACGCCCACCCCCTACGCGCGAGCACTCATGTCAGACTAGGCAAAAAGAAGCGAAAGAACTTACCGAGGAAGACATGTTGAACACAATTTTTTAGTGAATGTTGTGAGGCTTGGTTGAGATTTCGATGGTAAACCCATGGAAGCTTGCAGTCTGTGCCGCGGAACCATCTCTCGCGATCGTTGTTGTCTGCTGGTGTCCCTGACCTAAGCTGCTCGGTCACCTGACCAAATCGTAGCGTGTATCGTGCTTTTGTAAAGCTCCCTAGGTAAAGCTACCCGGCGACTTATTTTCTTTTGCGTCATTGTGACAATCGGTTCTGTTTTGAGGCCTTGAAACACACAAGAAAACTATTTTTATATACTCTTCATCTTTTCGAAAGAAAATGTATCCTGCTGGCATCTTCGTCTGACTTTTAGGCCTAGGTTTGTTTTTATTAATTTTTTTGGTTTTGTTACTTTTGGTTTATTTTCTAGTACGTGAATAATTAAAACATTTTCATCGCAGTGAACTAGCGCGAAATGACTCTAACTTAATGCCAGCTTTCTAAAATGTTCGATTTCGATCTGCTTATTTAACAAGTGCTTGAGATAAAGAGCTACTTCCTCCTAAATAAATACGGTCAGTTAAGTTATAAAACAACTGTGCATTTCTTCTTTTTTTTTTTTAACCCACTTTAATCTTCCTTCCTCCTCTACGCATAGAAGCGTCTTGAAGTCGTTTGTTTTCCTAAATTTTATTCATTTTCCTTTCCTTTTAGAGAGAAAACATAAGAGAATCTAATGAATATTTTGATGGTTGCTTATGCATCGGGCAGCTACAGGAGGACATCACTGAGTTTGTACATTGCTATAATTCTGAGTTCTGTCCCTTCGCCTAACAGGCTCGAGGATCGCTCGTCTCTTGATTTGTTTATACATTGTTGTCGTGCTTTTAATATGGATAAAAGTATTAGACCTCACTATTTACATGTGCTTCTGCTGCATTTTTTTTACCTTCATTTCTTGTTCTGCAGCTGGATTGTATATAATGTATGTAATGTATATAATGTTATTTTGAAGTTCGAATTTGTTTGGATCTATTGGCTAGTTCCATTCCGTCATGTTTTACTCGTTTCGGCAGCGACAAGGAGTTGTATTAAGTAAACTGACGATCACCCTTTTGAGTTCATATGATAACAATTTTTCATATTCTCACGATTACTCAATATCTTCTCACTATTCTCCTGATGTCGCTAACATTATTCTACTGGTAATCTACAGTGATCTCCCTTTCACAGCTGCACGCACTTGATGTTGTGTTTTTGTTTGACATCTTTGTGATTACTTCCTGGCCTTTTGTGTCAGCGCAAAGTCCACCTTTGGCGGAGAAATTGCGTTATAAAAAAGTTCAGATTATCTATTTCTTAATAATATGATTATTAATGATTTATTATTATTGCATTCATAAAGATCTGATTCAGCATATGTAATATATAGAGCATGCAATTATACAAATTGAAACCTGAGTGTATTTGTATAGTTGTCTTTTAAACACATCTATATGAGTACTGAAATACTATATTCTTTAAATGAATTAAAATCAAGAGCTACGAAAAGAGAACAATAGAACAAATTATTGCTTAGGCCTTGGCCGTATTACACGGATGGCTAAAAGCTACATAAATACACATAATATATTCAAACGTACATTTCATTACATAAATATTTTTTATTGTAATGAAACGTAAAGTAAGAGTTACATACCATTGTTCTACTACTGCTGTGAGAAGCAAAGTTAATTTGAACATAGCTGATTTCTATAACATTTTCAAACATGAGAGAAAACAGAGAGCTTTTTTGGGGGGTGTTGTAGATTAAAAAAAGCTATAAACGTGAAAGTATATTGTATACAAAATAACATTCCTATGACGGAACAGATCTCGCTGATGAGAAATGGCTCTGTTTGCTGCAAGTAGCCATCGCTGAAAGCCGTCCAAACAGTACTCCATATCAAGGGACGGTAAATATGTTTTGTTTTGCCCTTGTATTCAGTGTTACGTCCCTTTAACAGGTACAAACGACATTACGTCTTTTGTGCATCGTGCAGTTCAACAAACAAAGGCGACTAATAAGCTGTGACTTCTATTCCTGAGAAAAAATAAAAGAAGAAAGAGAACAGAGAGAGAGATAAGAATGACTAATATTTTACGCAAAGTTTTGCTTTTTACATCTAGCCCTCAATCAAAGGAAGGAAACTGAAACACTACTCAACTGTAAAACAATGAGAGAGTAAGACTGAGGGAGAGCTTCAGAGAAGGAATGTCAAAATATTTCGTGCCGCAAAAATTATCTTAAAACAAATTTTTAAATGCTGATTATTTGAGAAGAAATTAACATTTTCTTTTCACTTTGTAAAGGTTAAAAAAAAAGCCAACGTATTTTTTTCCTGTTAAAACATAAGCTAAATCCCACAAAAAATCAGTCTTGTCTAGATCCCGTTTAGAAGTTTTCATTTCACTTACCAAAAGTTTGGCATAGCTACATCCATACAATGAAGGTGTGATTGTAGCTTGAAAGCGCCACTCTCTACAATGAGTCAAATATCTCTCCGATGTTATTACCCTTAGACCATAAGATTACAGAATGTGTTGTCGATAAGACAAGCAAAAATTTCAATTACAACAAGTACTTATATATCTCTAAAATAAACATCACATAGATTTCAGGACTTTGCATGAATGTGTGAGAAAGCACTGAGGCAAGAAAGATACTGTCTAAAAGCATAGAGCGAGAAAGGCACTATGGGAAGTCGTGGGTATTTAACGCGGGGCCAGCAGCTAAGGCTATATCCCAGCAAGCAACCGCTCTGTATACAGATAGCACATGCAGAGGAAGAAACAGCGTGCCCTATACGAGATCTGAACCAGGCCTGTACTGGTCACCGGACCGCCTGACACTTTAGGAAAATCACGTCCAAGAAAATGTTGATAATACTTGGTATCTCTTCTTGCTTCCCCCACCCCCGCCATCTCTCCACTAAAGAAATTTCCGTTATGCATTTAAACGACAAAAAAACAAATGAGACATCGACATCTACGAATTTCTCGCCCCTCAACCCACCACACCACTCCTTTCTATGTCTAATGCAACATCAGCAGCTTGCCACTATAAAGGCTGGTGTCTCGCAACAGGGCAGATCACCGCCCACACAGATCACCTTTTCGCCTCACCCACGTAGCGTGGTTGGGAATTGTATTATTATGCACTAAAAAACGATATGCTTAAAAATGCTGTAACCTTCATCTTTATCAGTGAGGTTAGCAGCTAGCTGCATTATCGTGTCTGTCTTTTCTGTTCATGGATTTCCGCTACAAAAGACAGCACCCATATTGTCTTCACCATATTGGTCTCAAACGTCACATCTCTAAAGCGTAACAGTAAATATAAGAGCAGATACGTATTATTGTACTGAAGGGAAATTTAAAAAAAAACAACTAAAATCATCTTAAATGCAGGTTTCTTTCAAACCAGAGGCAATGCTGGTTGTGTACATAAAGAGGATAAAAAAACCCTTCAATAGGGGCAAAGGAAAGTGGTTCTGGGTGCTATGTAATACAAAGTAGTCAGCATTTTGTAATTTGAAGATACAATACAACCAGATAGAACAGGAAAATTAATGTGCATTTGTAGTATAGCGTTCCTGATTTATTTTATTAGTTTGAGCTTTTAAACGTCTCGTAATCGGACTTCGTAAGAAATAGTGTCACGTTAGGTTTTTTTTTCAATCTATTATAGGCAAAAACATTAAGTACAACGTTTATCAAACAGAAAGGACTGTCCACTTGACCTGCACACTGCTGAACTTTTTCAGGAGAGACAACAAGCAGTGAACAAAAGGCTACGTTATTACTTAAAAACAAACAAACAAACAAACTTGTGTGACTACGCCATCTCTGGGATCATCCACAAGATATGTTTGTATAAGACTTCACAAGCAGCATGTATTCAGGAAGTAAAGTACACGACTGTGAATATGTGAATGTGAAGTAGTTTACATGCGACATGTACTCAGCATGTTCATCAAAGTCCAGAAAAGACAATGGTCCTGGTAGAGCACTTTAGTCTGACATTTTATGGCAGTGTTTCCACAGTTTCTACGATGTTAGCATCACAGCGAGGGCAGGTCTGGCTCCTCCGGGAACATGGTGTGCACAACACAAGATGGCGACACGGCTGCAGCAGGACAACGGCCGGGAGGTTTCCACAGAGGGAGGCAGCTGCTGCTTTCCTGATACTCCGTTCTCTCTTCGATTTCTTGGGTACTGGCGCATCTGAACCCCAACAAATGTATCAATTTAGCATGCGTTACTAAGCCAACGACTTTTTCTCGCGTGGTGGTCGTGTGGTGGTCTTTTGTGATTGTGTTGTGTGTGATGATTGGTGTTGGTGTGGTGTTGGTGGTGGTGTGATGATGTGATGACGACGACGATGATGATGATACCCACCATTAGGTATTAGATGTTCCCTGGCCAACAAAACGGACATATATCTTGCAAGGATGACATGTTTCGGCATGTCCTTCTCTGTGCTGCAGGAAAACACCACTTCGTTTCGGTGGTTTTTCGCATGTGGGGGCACACTACCTGTATGTGTGGAAAGAAACGTTTCACAGTAATGTGACAATCAACACGATTCAAACTATTTTTCACATCGATGAGAACAAGGCGACGGCTATGACTGAAAGCGTTAGGCGGTCAGACATTTCAATGTGTGGTGCACACCGCGTTGTTGTTTTGTTGTTGTTGTTTTTAATTGTTTATGATTTTACTGTCCAACATGGAGTTCTCCCCTGCCCGTCCCTTTGTTAATGCCGAACACCCCCCTACGTCATCAGCATATAAAAGCGGTTAAAAGGGACTTAATGACTCAAAGAACTCTTACCGGTGGGAGACGAAACCTCGTCGGGATTGTCTCCCTCGTACGGCCCTCTTCTCACATTTCATCTCTCAGAATGAACCCGGAGAGTTGACGATTCTCATGTGTAAATCGATTCTGTTCAATGAGCGGGGGGGGGGGATGCTGACGTGTAGTGAACACTGGTTCACAAGAATGTTGCAACTTGCTCGTCTTCCTCACAGTCCTTGTGAGATGACCTTGTCTGAAGCTTCGTCCACAGCAGAAGCAGCGCGTGTACTGGAGAAATGCGTCGTGGTAATATCCCGGATGACGCCAGCTGGGACAGGCTGACAACCCACGGGATGGTGTCGGCGTTGAAGAAACGAAGACAATCGCAGATCTCCGAAGCGCATGCGGAAACACGCACCCTAAGCCGCGGCTGTGTCGCACCGTGTCGCGCAGGACTGGAGTAGCCGCGTACTTGGTGACTGTCTTCAGATGAGAATGAACATATTCCATGGAATCGTCGTGCAAAATCCACTTGCTGCTGCCCAGCTTACCTGGAAGTGCTCGAAGAGCTCCTCCCTTTATTCACATAGCCCATGTAGGAGCCTGTTGTGCAGCTTTAAAATCCCAAACATTTACTTTGAAATTTACTTAAAATCCCAAACATTTACCACGACGACAACTGTCTTGATTCTGAAGACGGAAAAAGCTAATACATGCTTTTGATGAGCGAATTTCTCCAAGGTTGACTTATTTCCCAGAAGATATAAAACTTTAAATCTTGGACATTGTTCTAAGTTTCTGTTGCACATATACAACAAAATTATTTATTGTCCAGTTTGTCCAGTACAGTAGTTTGTGTGAATACGCCAACAAATCTCGATGGGACTCTGAGCTGGACAAACCTAAAAACTGAAAATGAAATATAAGAAAGCTATATAAGAAAATGTTTTTAAAAGATCCAATCCACAGAGAGAGAGAGAGAGGAAAATTGGAGAAGAGGACAGTCTTATACTTAGTGTATTTTGCTTTCTAAGCCCGAGAGATTGTTGATGATAAACTGTTTGTTTTGTTTGAGAGTTTTTGGAAAAAAATTCTTTCTAAAAATCAAAGAGCACATTTATTTGGCTGAAGGGAAAAAAATGACAGGTTCGCTTAAATGAAAACTATTTATAAAATGTAGAGACAACAATCTGACGCAAGAAATGATTTAATCTAAAAACAAATATTCTTTCTCTCTCTCTCTCTGTTACTCCCTTACTCATTCGCTCTTTAAGTTATCCAAAAGAGAACATGCCTGATAATCACATACTTAGGTTCAAATTATATAAAAATGTATATTTGCTTTTAGATTGTTGTATTGTCAGTATACTTGTATCTCCCCCATATCACAATGACCATGAGTCATTGGCACTGAAGATGTCATGTCATGTCATTAAGTTTTCTATCTCCTTCCAAGATAGCATCTTTCAAGTTTTGTTCACCATGCCTTTAACGGTAGAAATAATCCAAGCACAATCGTTGTAATTAAATGTTACAAATTTAATCAGTAATATACCTACTCACGGTGGCTATCAACTTACCTCTTTCCTATAACCTATGCTAGAATGTAGAAACCACTCACCTACACGTATCCGAGAATTCTTTCTGACATCTCCCAGCGTGGCCTTGTATTAGATTAAATTTTACTTCTATTCCAGGGAGACAATCCGTAGCATTTTATTTTCAATGGTTGGAAGAGTAGTAACCAATTTTTTGAAACCTTTTAAATCTGTAGTTTAACCAAATTTTTTCAGTTAATTGTACAAAATATTTTACTGCATCAACAGGGTTAACAGAGTTTTGGGAATATTTAAGACAGTAGCAAACGTTTTACTTGTTTTAATTGTTATCGTCAAACATGTGTAGACAATTTCTCACCCTAGGAAATTATTTTCTGACACTCAGTTTTCGCAGCATATTAAAAAAATGTGTTGTCTTAATGGTTTAGGGTTTTTTAATTTACATTTTATTTACTTATTGAGTCAGTAAGTTATTTATATGCTTATTTTCCTACTTAATGGGCAATTTATATTAACTCATTATTTATTCTTGATTTGTTCATCTTCATTTAGAAGATGAGTCCCATACCATTATTTATTTAGAAAGCTACTTTGATATTTCTTTTTTCTCATCGTGTGTATTAATAATGCTTTTCTGATTTCTTTCTTTTCTTTCTTTCTTTCTTTCTTTCTTTCTTTCTTTCTTTCTTTCTTTCTTTCTTTCTTTCTTTCTTTCTCATAACATAAGGTTCTAGCTTATACGTCTTATAAGCAGTCCCTCTTGTCATCAGGCTATGCTTCAGATGAAGAAAACGCCAGGCAGGCGAGAAATCTTTACTGAAACCTGCAACAACAACAAAAAAAATTCACATGAGTCTTTTCACACGGCCATTTCTAAGCGACATCCATTACTCTCTCCCACTAATAATTTAACGGAAGAACAGACAAATGGGAGAATGTAGGGTTGCGCAATGTAACTCTTCTTTTTCTTTCATTCCTTCTTGTTACCCAGCCTGACCCAGGTCAACTGTATTTGACTACTATGAAATAATTGTCTGTACAAGTGAAGCGTCTCAAACGTTGATGTTCGGATAATTTATTTGTCCAGTCACAGCCAGTGAGACTTAGCAGGCCTTGTCATTTTTACTCATTAGTGACTTCAGACAAGCCAAGATTATAATCTTAATGTCTCAAGAAATTTAGGTCTGTTAAACTGATTGCGCAAGACAAAGAAACGGGAATTCCCGCACATGTAATGTTTATAAAATATAAGCTAGACGTAAACAAGTATAAGAATGTTAACTCTTCTCAACCACATCACATCAGGAAAAAAAAATTGGAGTCATTTGACCAAATTAAAAAAAAAAAAAAATAACTGAAACCACTTTCGATAAAGATGTAATTGCTTTGTCAGCCTCACTGACAAATTTATGTCTTTGCACGAATTCCTGTCAGCCCATGTACACAAAACTACATTTATTTAAAAATCTACAAATAAACCAAAATGATGCAGAGTTTACTATCTATCACATCCTTATTTATGGTGTGCTTTATACTCAAATATCCGATTATTTTCTTCTTCTTGTCATATTAGAACTACAGACCTTGCATATCGTGTGGTTCAAGACCTAAAAATCTCAACAATGCCAAGCTATGAACAATTTACAATGAATGAAAAAAAAATGCAATATAAAAAAACTAATCAATAAATCATAAATAAATAAAAATGCGATAGTGTACTCTTTCTAATTTTCATTAATTATTTTTTATATTGTTTTAATTTTATTTTTATTATGTATGTATTAAAATATTTCAAGGGCTTTGCCTCGGAAAGCGTTGGGTCAAGAGCTGGATTCTCTGTTATTTTTCCTTCTTTACGGTTTTTAGAATGTGTTTGTGGACACGAAACCACCCACATGTTATAGTCAGCAACTAGTCATAAGTGAAAAGGTCATTTGAATAGTTTTAGTTTGGTTGCTTGCTCACTAATTGAAAACTCTTTTTCTCTCGCGGATGAATATCCTTTCAAAGGTGGGAGTTGGGCTTTGCAGATAGCGAATGACCGGAGTGCAGTGTTTGCACTGACACAGTTTCTGAGAAACGATTGCGAAATTTGTGCTGTTAGTGATTCATGTAACATTCTGATCGTGGAACCTGGAAATTCGCATTAGCTGGATATTACATTTCGGTGAGTAGTACCCTCCAGCCACGTTTCTTGTGGTTTTGATGGTTTTAGTTAAAGTGAGAGCTCAAGATAAGTGGGTAAATGCTGCTACAACCAGTATTGCAGCGGTCACATCCGCCATTTAGGTTAGTTCAACACGACTGGCGACAGGAAGACAAGACCACGTATGCACTCCGTTGCTATTAATGAATGTTTAAACAACCGCTTTCATCCATGATCATTTCCGTTTGTCTTGTGTTGTGACACCAGTTCTCGCTTCTGATTCCCTTTACCAAATACCTTTCAAGTTTTCAAGACACAGCCGTACCCAACCTTCGCGTTTGTCACTGTTACTATATTTAGATTTCCTGTTTTTACTGTCTTTCGTACATCACAAATCACAAAAACCCTGTTACTTTTATTTAATAATTAAATAATTAAACACGTCCTTGAGTTTACTGCTGGAGTATAATTAACCGTATTTAAGCATAAAATATAAGATTAATACAAAGCAGCGAAAAATGTCTGGAAACGGGCTAGTAAGTGACTTACTTGCAGCTCCGTGTAGCATTTGTTGGTTTTGGGTTTTTTTTAAGTGTTTGCTTTTCTTCTTAGTCCTTTCAAGTTGTGTCCTTCGAATGACTTCGATCCTGCAAACCTTCTCACATCGGAGAGTGAATTCCTCCAGTCTGTAGTTTCGAGTAGGTAATGCTGTGAGCATCGCCAGCCTCCTAGTAACTCCGTGGTGCGGTGGTTGTGGGTGAGCCCAACGAGTCCCGGATGTAAAGGCAAGTCCATATTATTAGCTTCCTGATTGCCTTCGACGGCGCATGAATTTTCTAATTGATCTCTGATAGTATTTACTATTACATACTTTCACTTCTACACTAAGAGTAAAGGGAAAGTTACTGTTGTGGATATGTGAAAGTAACCATCCGACACCATTTACTTATTTCTTATATCTTTTAAACGGTTATGTAACTAAAAGAGAATGTAAGGTCCTTTTCTATTTATTTCACAGCAGAAGACTTTAGTGAATAAGAGAACTAGCGTTTTTGTGGTGGTGGATCATGTTCAAAATAGTGTATTAATACACGGACAGAAAAGTGATTCTGCGTTGAACATAACGGTGAGAAAGTGATACATTCACTAAATTTACAAATGCACTACATATTTCTCGATCCTCTTCGTACTCAAGTTAGTCAGGTAGTACATACTGCATCCACTAGAGACCTCCATGTTTGTCTGTTAGCAGTAAGTTTAGCTATGCTGTTCCAGGACAGTTTCTAGTCCTTTAATTCTCTATCTGTACTGACCGTCACCAAGTTTCTTTTGGCTGACCACGCTTTCTCTTGCCATCAGCTGTCCGACCAGTGGCTATTAAGGGTGGTGCCTCTGGTTTCATTCCTAGCCATTTCCATCTTCCGTTTTGGATTATAGTTGTCATTATTGTGCAGCTGGCTCTTGTAATGATTTCTTTATTAGGTATTAAGTTAGGCCAAAATATGTGAAACTTTTCCTCAGACATCATTTGGTTTTCCACAAACATTACCTTATCTCTTCTAGCGCTCGTTTTCATAACCTTGTCTTTCTGGAAATATTCCATCAACAACTTCTCTTTTAGGGATGAAGACATTGTGATTCTGCTTTATTGTTTTCCATGTTTCCAGGATGATCCAGCTCTTTTTTACTGTTATATTTAGCTCATGTTCTCCTTAGCTGTTTTGTGAAAGTTGGCGATTGTCCTTTTGATGTAATCTGTTAGAACGCTGAACTTATTTTTAATGTTATGATAAAGTTCCGCTGAACTCCTGAGTCTTTAGCCTAGGTTGATCCATGTTAAATCGTGGATGCCTTTATTCTCCCACAGAAACAGTAATTACTATAAGATAGTTTAAGATAGGGATTTCAAGTTTAATACTAATAGTAAATAAACTAAAGGAATTAATTTTACAGATTGTAAAAAAAAATATCAACATACTCGTTGGAAGCAACCCTTTCTGAAGGTGCAATGATGCCTCTGTAGACTTAAGAAAGTAACAACAAAAGCAAATCTTTAACAACTGTTTGTTCATGAAACATAAATGTAAATATAAAATCAGCAGAACATTCATTTTAATTACTTTAGGATTGAAATGGTCTTACTTCGCTTACCGTTTGATACTAAAACCTCTTAGCTAAAGCACACACGGTGGTATTTATTGTACAGTGAGTCCGTTCTGAGTATGTGTATTATTTTACACTTTTTCTTGAAAAATTCTCATGAAATGTTGAAATAAAGGAACCACCATTATATTAAATTATAGAGAAAAGGAATTTTAGAAATTAAAAAAAATGATACAACCTATCTATAGTCAATAAGATGCACACACACACAAACTCTATAGAACAACATAAAAGTTATGTTTGTATTTTTATCTAAAACCTCTCGGAGTATTGTAATCAAAATAGTATTTTCTCACTTCATTAACATGTTATTTAAAAGACCTTGCACAGTGAAAAGGAAAAGTTAGACTACTTAGTGATCAGCTGCAGTCGGATGTACGTGTTATGCAGTTTATAGTTAGAATCAGTTCCCCTAGAGACAATATGCGATAGATACGACAAGGAAAGAAAAGAGTAGTACATGTACTCAAAAAATGATCACTTACAGCATGGAAGGAGCTACTAACTTTCTTCAGTGAAATTAGTGCTGAAAAATACACTTTTATCCAAAATGGCTGCGCGGCCTAGGCCCTTTCACGCATTGATATGAGTAGCGGGAAAATCCGAAAGTGGGTGGCAGCAAACAATCCTGGGTTCAAGTCTCGGGGTCAGGGCCGTGCTTAGGGGCAGGCGGACGAGGCATCTGCCTAGGGCCCCGCGCTTCAAGGGGCCCCGCGCTTTTGATTGATATGGTAACTAGGCATATGGAAGTGTAGTCAGCCGTAGCGTGAGGGCCCCGCACATGCCCTTTGCCTCGGGCTCCGCGGAGGCTAAGAACGGGCCTGCTCGGGGTACAGGTATATCTTTCTGGATGTGGTATTTCTTCGTGGTTTTCGTTGGGTACTCTAGTATTTTCCTTCTTCGTCAACCATTTCCTTCAAACTGCGATTTTATCACCATAAAACTACTTTCCTGTCAGATAGACTAGCTAACTATCCAAACAGACCATCTGACCTGTCTCACCGAGAAAAGTGTAAGATTATACTGATATCTATAGCATGTGGCTGAACAGGGTGGCCATGTGATAAACCAGAAACATTTTCTGTTGAGTTTAAGGCTATGAAACCTCTTTCTTCTTTCTGCTAAAGGAAAAATTGACCATTATATAATTATGTACGGGAACTACGATCTCCATGAAATTATCAACAGCTCATACGATAATGTTCTGTAGACTAATTTAATAATAAATTTGTGTCCTACAAACATTTTATTTCATTAAACATCTGCAGCTGATGTCAAGCTTCAAATTTTTCCTCTTTTGTCATCGCCCCTTCACAGGCTTAGGCTCCTCCAGAAGAAGCTGCTTTAAAACCTAGTGTGAACGAAAATCCCAATGTATATAAACACGCTTTTCTCCCTTGGTGTACAGCCATCAAACTTGAATTATCCTGTCTGTTCTGCAATGTCGTGCATAGTTAGTGACTATACAGGGTGAGTCAGGGTAGAGTCAGTCGTGGCATTTGTCTCCTCTCCAGGCACAAATACATTTTTTTCATCAAGCCTAACTTTTATTTTTCGCCTGTAAAACGAGGGAGAGATTACACAATGGACATATTTTTAAATATCTAGGTATATCAATATATTTTAATTGCTAAATATGGAATTTTTGGCAGCTTAACCTAAATTTTATTAAATTTGATCAAAGAGCAGGGGATAAAGTTATTAGTAATTCTCAAAGCCAAAATATCTTTAAACATACTGTAAGTAGTGCAGATCTTATTTGTATATATAAATCTTTTTTTCCATTTTTGAATGTATTGATCCTTTAGGCGTTGCATCACAATATTTTTAAAATAACGGAGAAAAACTGCAGCCAAATTTCCAGATGAAGAAACGACCTAAGACATCTAACAATGAACTTACATATTTAAAGCAGGATATTTTACATACTAGGCTGTCAAATAGAAAGTTTCACAAGTGCAACAGGTAAACAAATACATTTATTGAGTTCCAGAGTTATGTTCTATATGTAACCCATATCAAAGGCACATTAACATACATTTTGAAAAAAAATTGACACAAGAAAAATGCTCAGTTCACCCAACACCATCTATGTTGATGTGCGAGTTTAAGTAAAAAACATCCTGTTCTGAAATCTCAGTTGCATCCTATCACAAATATCAAAAGACACAACACAATAGGTTTTATACAATTTTATACAAGAGGTTAATTTGTGCCTATGGGCAAATCAAGTTCTTTTCATTTCTATCTCAGTGAAAACATAGCTTTCATTGCAATTTTATCGCTTTATTAAATTTAGTATTATAATTAAAACTGTTTGTAGGTACTTATCCTCCCATACCACTTCAATTGTTTTTCATTGAAAGAAAGATGTGAGACTTTTCTAACCTTTCCACTTGAGAATATCTTAGTCTGCGAATTTTTTAGTATTTAGTTGAAGACCATATTTTTTTGCAATAAACATCTAAGGCATTTAGTGCTTTCTGCATATCACTGGGAGTTTTAGCAAGTATAACAGTATCATCACCATACAAAAGCAGAAATAAGTACAGATAATGATCAACATTGCAAAAATCATATTCATGTGCTTGGGTTTAAGGCAATACCAGTCCATCAACACATGGAGAAGGAAATTTTTATGTTATTTAAAAGCAGTGAAAAAAGTACAGGTGACAAGTTTTCTCTATGGAACACTCACATGTGTAGTAGCTTCATTATCAAAAGTAAATTGTCAACCTGAAATTGTTGATAGGCGGAAAAGAAAAGAAAAAGCTTTTATAGTTTTGCTTTGCAATTCACGCATGCTAACCATCGTGAGAGTAAAATAGACCAGATGAGTACTCACGAGTGTGAAAAGCTGTCACCAAGTATCACCTGGATAAATCTGACGATTTTTTTTTTTTTTTTGGTGGAAGAGCAGCGTTACAGACGCTCACGAGAAGAGATTCAGTGTTTCCGGCAGACGAGCTGGTCGCTCGCTTTAAAAGCACGATCGCGTATGAATACAAAAAACCTGATGACGTAGAGTCACTGTAGAGGAACAAGCTTTTGGAAATAATGTTTTAAGTAATTAACGTTGTTGGTCACTTAGATACGTGCATGAGATGCGTAAAATGAACTTTAATGCAGGAACCTATATATTTAATCGCAGTGACATGGTATGGCTTCACTACTTTACCTCGGACTATATACTATATACATAGGTTATATATACTTCTGTGAGGTTATATATAGGTTATATACGGCACGATTCATGCCATCCAATGAAAGCATATATGCAGTTACTGCTCTGGCTTGCTTACAGCAAGGCGGGCGAACGCGGGTGCCTATGATGGGCGGGCCGTACCGAAGCGAAACCTTTCTCTCACCCTGGTCCTCTGTCCCAACTCAGCTTTGCACACGCGGATGAATTTTTACATTGCGAAGTGTTTAATTTGAGCACAAGGTGTCCGAGTCTTTAGGCTCCCAAAGCCTTGTCTTTTAGTTCTTACGGCCTACTTTTCTTCTTGATTACTGTCATTTGTTAACAGGAAAGCTATATTTTGAGCTCCCTCTAACCTTTTTTTTTCGGTTATGGTGGTAGCTCTCTTGCTCGGCGTAGGTTTTTGTTTTGTCACACACAGATTTCCCAACTGAAGAAATGTCCCAACCGAAGAAATGCTGCGAAAGAGTCAACAGTTAATGTTCTTACTGAACACAATGCCTTATACCAATTTCAACTTTTTTCATATGAACAGACACAAACGTGAGTGAGAGTAAAAAAAAAATCATACTCTTAAAGAGATTTTAAACTGTTTTGGTCTGCCTTGCACACACACACAGATGATAGTGTATAGGAAGTGAAAGAAACTGGAGTACCCGGGGGGACAAAAAACAACCAACAGATGTCACGTTCAAAGGGAGTGTATAAGCGAGATCCTAACCCTAGGACCCTAGGCCAGGGATGCCCAACGTACGGCCCGCTCATTTTAACCGGACACAACATAATTATTTGTTTTTAATCGTCATGATTCTGGCAAAACCGCCATGTTCTGGCCCAGGAGATTTGTTTATATCATGTCCAGTTTGGCCCTCGGGCGAGGTAAGGTTGGGCATCACTGCCCTAAGTGTTTGATTCTTTAGTCACTGCACTTCAGAGACTAAATTGCTAAGAAAGGAGCTACTGATGGTCAAGTACAGTATTTGACCTTTAAGGTCAACGAGATAAACCCTCATGTTACATCATGTCAGTTGCTTGGACTAGAAATCAACTTATTAGAAGGTTGGATCTGCTGATGATGGGAAAAAACAGATATACGGAGCTTATCTGGGGCTTAGGTTACCTACAATAATGAGTTCCTTTTAGTCTGCAGTAAATGAGAAGAAAATAATCTCGACAAAGATTAATAATACAACAAAACAAACATTTAAAAGTCTGTTTGACTCCGTAGAGGAGCCTACACTTTTTATGTTTTCAAAATATGGGGGGTAATGCACGATGACATCATTAATGGAAACAAAACTGTCACGACACAGCTAGCGTCCCTCTTTCACTCCCTCTCGATGCACACCAGCTGCGTCGGACAATTGCGTGTTCTTTCTCTCAATAAAACAAAATGATTTGCCTGTACGAATCCGCCTACGTTTATTAATATAAAAAAAATAATAAAAACCTCACTATGAAGATACACACAGTCACAAAACCTCTTAATTCTTCAGCTCTAGTCAGGCACACTGTCTCTGCAATGGCTCTTCGACTAATACACCCACAAGTATCCACTGTATCTCTTACTCACTATTCAAACTCACTGTCTTGGTGGGTTCTTCTCGCACAATCACAAGAACTCTACTCACTCTATTATATGAAACTCACTGTCTTGGCAATGACACTTCAATCAACACAACCTCCAAAAATATAATGTACTTCTCAATCTACTTCTGAAGCTCACTGTCTGGACACTAGTTCTTCTAGCGCAATCACAACAAATCTTCTCTATCTACTATTGAAGCTCACTGTCTGGGCAATGACACTTCGGCTAACACAACCTCCAAGCTAAAATGTCCTCGATCTCTGACCCACTATTCAAACACACTGTCTTGGCAATGGTTCTTGCACAATCACCAAAATCCACTAACACAGTTTCTAACACACTAGTGAGGCACACTGTCTAGGCAATGGCTCTCTACCCTCAATGGTCCGTCCACCTCCGTGTCCCAACTCCTTCTCCCTTAAACACCTCTCTCCCACCTCTCTCCGAATCCCCTTTTCTTCCAACCCACTGTCACGGCAGTGACTTCTCGCTTCCAACAGAAACACTATCTGCCTCCCCTCCTTTAAGCGTCCAGTTTCACCTCCTCTCGCCCATTGCTTTCTACCCCAATCTCTCCTCGCTGGCCGCTCTCTCCCCCTCCAGTCACACCTATTCTTTCTTTCTTCTTTAACACCAAACAGGTACACATTCCTGAAACTCTCATCACTCACGACTTTCGCCCGCACACGTGCACTCAGTTCTAGCCCTCTGACTAGGTCCCTGACATCTCTCCCCCCTACCATCGAAAAAAAAATTTTACCAAAATTTTTTTGTAATATCCATTGTCAGTAAATCTAGGTTACATGACACACACTATACTTCATCACAAGGTTAATGCTCATAGTCACTCATTTTTTGACTTTACATTAAACAGCAATATCCCCTGTTTTCGACACGTCACTTTTGAAAATCCACAGTCATGGAATGCTTATGTTCTCCGTCCTTGAAGCTATGCCTTACAATGGCTTACATAGTCATGCAATGATTAGCTTGACAGTTCTTCTCTCGATGAAAACTCTCACAATTTTTGTCTTTCTTGTCCTTGCCCTCTGGATCAACACTTAGAAGCAGATATACTAATTCTTTGAAAGTTGTCCCATAATAATCATCTGAAAATGCTCGTCTCTTTTTGGCCTTTCCCAGCCTGTCTTGAATTCTTTGAAGGTCCGGTGAACCTCAAACTCTTTGGTCAAGATTCCAGCGACTGTCATCTTTTCCTCTATCTCACCCCACATCTGATGTCTCGTGTCTTCTTTCTTTCTTCTTTAACACCAAACAGGTACACATTCCTGAAACTCTCATCACTCACGACTTTCGCCCGCACACGTGCACTCAGTTCTAACCCTCTGACTAGGTCCCTGACATCCCCACACTTATCCAGATACTAAACACCATCACAGTGTGAGCTTGTAGATACCCACTCAAGATCAACTGCTAAGTGCAAACCATTAGTGTTCCTTAATTATTCAGAACAAATAGATTTTAATGATATATCTATAGACACACACACTTTTATTTACATAGGTTAATCGTTTTATGTATAGACACCAAACACATACATACGGTGAGATAAGTGGTTTGTTGGTGTCGACTTTAAAATATAGGAGAGGTGTATAATTCTATGGAATTATAAAATATATATACACAAACATTGGAGTCTAAATATTCAGTAAACACCAGAGTTGATATGATATATGTTTTTTTCCTGTCTGTAGGTGATGGAGCTGTGGGGTCTCTACAGTCCAATAAGAAAGTAAGAAGAGGACATCTTGAGACTGTTTCTGACTGATGGTAGCACAGTTAAGACTTGAAAGTGCTTAGTGAGATGAAATAAGCAGCCAGCAAAAGCTTTATATTGGTGAAACAATCTACTCTCTTCTCTTATCATTACTATTGCTGCTATTAGAATATTAAACAGAGTAATAATTCATATACCAGTAAAATTCCTGTAGCAGAACCAGATTATCCCCGTAATTATTACAATGTTCTATTCAGTTCTACTTTGCCTGAAGTAGACTAGGATAAGAGGACGATTTTCTATGTTTTCTTGTCATGGAGACCTTGTCTTTCTGTTTTCAAATCGTCTGAAAATAAAAGCATAAAACCTTCTTCCTCCTTTGGTCTGTTGGAGTTTTTTAAGAAGTTCTTTGTGAAATGACAAAACGACAAAATTACTTGGCTGGAGAAGTGGATTTATAAGTCTCTTTAGAGAGAAACATTTACTCTCATATCTTAATCTCTCAGATGAAATAATATCGAAATGTCTGCGTGGCACTGTTTAAAATAGAAAAGTGTGGATATCTTGAAGATATACCAACTAATGCTCGTATTGTAAAGATGCAGCTCCTACTTCTTGGAACTATAAATCCTCATGAAGCAATAAGGTGGTGAGACTGGGTGTCGAACAGAAAGAGTGAAGGAGGTCTGTACATATATATGTCACTCAAAATTAAAGTATTATAATGATAGATGAAACATTTTCTCGTGAAAAGGCTGAATGGTATTACGGAGGAAATCCAAACATCAATATTTAAATATCTTTGTCTCTATCTCTTTCTCACAGACACACATATTCACAAAGTATAAAACTGAAACTGAACTATTGGCTTTGAATACATATTTTATTTATTATTTTTTACAGTTTGCAGAAACATTTTTAAGTGTAAGAAAAATAAAAAAACAAAGCAAGTCCTTCATACGTCTTATTACATAAACAAATTTTCACTAATGATTTTTCAACATTTTTCCTGTGAGTTAACGAAATTGTTCATATATCTAGTATTCCCAACGTGCAGCATTTAAAAATGTTTTTTAATGTAGTTTTATGTTTAAACATAGAGATGACACTCACCCGTGGCAGATATTGGAATTACCTGACATGATTGTGGTTTGAAACATCGGACTGTATGAACGACTTCATACATGTTCTCATTTCCAATTAGGTCAATGAATCAAATGAATGAAATGAATCAAACAACTCAGCAAATTCCTGTCTTCCCCTACATGGATTGTCATTATGAACAAAAGGAGATAATCACTGAATATTTAACATTTTGCAGGATGGCCTCTCGCTAGAGAGGACAAGAAAACCCAAAATGTAAGAATTTAAAAAGTAGTACAAGAATAGTATCACAGTAATTGCAACATCAGATCTGAATTATTGCTCGTGTGATGGCTAAGAAATCACTACATATCATCTTAAGATCAAGTGGAGAAAGCTTTGGGGACCGTGGTTTGTGTTAAAATAATAACAAAGCCACGTGGTCCATATGGTTGTGGTTCTAATAATAGAGTGATGTGGTCTGTAGTCCTTGTTTAAATACTTGTCTGCCAGAGAAACAACAAGGCAGACATCAGTCAGGCTCATCAAGTAAACACCAAATAGAAACCCTTGCGCTCATCCGTCTCCGGAAGCTTTTCACAGGGTCCCTAGAGGTGAAACTATCAAACCTGAAATTAAGATCTTTGCTGCTTGCAGGTGAACAACAGAGCTCGTTGACTAGTTTGTTAAAAAAAAAGTTTTCTCTCATATATTAAGGATTTTATAATAAATTAAGCAGAAAATGAATGTGCATTCAGTTTTGACTATCATTAGATTTTCCTATTTCTGACATGTTTGGTGATGCACAAAATCTTTAACCAGATGTTCAACAAAGCCTATATTAAAATAGTCCATTACTATGTACAAAACTTACAATTACAGATTCTGTTTTTACCATCCAGTCGCACATCTTGACTGTAAAGAGAAAATATCACCATAACTACTATTTAAAATAAGAAAATAACAAGTGGTTAAAAATGCGGGCATTCAAAAATCTGTACAGTCTGCAATCCTCTTTAGTGTAAACGAAGGAAAGAGATATTTTTTGAAAAAAATAGACGATCAGTTTTCTCAAAACTATCTATGAAAAAGGTATTGCATGCATAGAATTTCACATAAACAGCATGTACTCCGATGTTGACCAAAGTACACCACTGTGAATACAAAACAGTCAATAGCAACATAACAAACGCATATTTGAATAATTTTACCCAGCATGCACTCGTGGTGTAAATATGGAAAAGTACCTCACTGTCAGAGAATAAAACTTTTGCAGGTGTTGAAACCTGGTTGATCATATGGAAATAATTATGAACGAGTAATTCTAAAAGGGAAGGATCTGTAGCCTGATAGCCCATGTACTGTAGAAAACTATGTCAATGGTTCGAGACCCGCTTGGGCTTATGGCTGGAAAATTTCTCCTGCCTACTAAAGGTTATCAGTAGACATGAATAACACGATTTACCACAGGAGATAAATGTGGAAGAAAGAGGGGATTGGGTCCTGCTTATTACATGCATTGTAAAATATTCAGTTACCCACATAAGTTAACTGCTCCTGCCTCTACTAGATTATGAAAACCCTTTACCTAACTTTCAAAGTATTTAAATACTGGAACATTTTAAGCTAGAATTCCATGCAATTTAGGTATGACTAAGTTTAATGAATTCTTACTTAAGTCAGACTGTTGAGTATCCTATTTAAGTAAGAAATTGTATCTGTAGTGAATTCTGACTTAAATGCTAGAATGTTCTAGACTGAACTATATGGAATCGGTTCCAGCCTCCAGGTAAGGTAACGCAGTGCATCTTTTCAAGTTCTTTCCAATTTCTGAAAGAAAATCTACCAATCTTTAGTCGACTTTGTGCCAAAATAAGATTTTCAAATTAATGTTAGAGCCACGTTAGGAGTTGATAGGAGTTAGGAAAGATGGAAGATTCAGATGACTAGGAGTTAGGTAGGAATACTACGAGGTGGTGAGCTTTATCTCTACAATGCCAATATGTATAAAAAATGAACCCTGTGTTGTACACCAACAAGTGAAGTTAAATTTCGCTCTCACAGCAGGTACTCAAGCCTGTCATTTACATCAAGTGCACCACTAGAAAAGAACAAATTTCAAGAAACAGATCAAGGTGCTGAATGAAGCAGTCAGACCAGAGAGTACCCGGATGTAAGAAGCTCTGCACCTTATCATGACCACCCGAATAACATTAAGATTAGTCATGGACAAGGACCTCGAGGTCACTGCAATGTTTCTAAAGAGTGCTCGAAGTGGGTATTACACCGAGGGCAGGCGTGGATGTCCTGGAGACAGGGTGTGCACACCGCCAGGTGGCGACAGGGCAGCAGCACGACATTGGCTCGGTGTCTTCTGCATAAAACGCAAGTGCGTTCGTCTCTTGCAGTCGTGGGACAAGTCATTCTGCGGTGGTAATCAGTCATCTGAAACAGACAAATGTTTACTTTATGGATGTTCTTACAAACTGTAACACTAACATTAAGAATACTTACTAAGCATTCTATCCCAGCATCCTCTCGGCTCACCGCGCTTTACAAAGAAGACAATATTAATGTAAAAGTAGTAATAAATGTATAATGCAGATTTATATACTGATACAATGAGAAAGATTTGATCGCAAAATGTTTGTCTCAAGCCTATATGCCATTACTTGCAGAATCGTATATACCTTTGGTTTTATGCTAGGTTCAGAATAATTTTTAGGTAACATCAATGGATAGTAGATAATTCTGTTCTGTATCGTTTCCTTTATGTAAGCTGACTGATAGTAAGTTATAATGATAATTGACACAGATGAATGGACTCCTATTTAAAATGATATTAGAAGGAAATTATTTAAGCTAAAGGTAGACATTCTGAAATCAATTTAGTTTGAAGCTGCTCACAAAAAGTACTAACACACAAGCATAATTAACAATAGGCATCTCATTGCAGGTAGCAGGTCAGTGCACAGTCAGTAGAGAACAAAATTAGGATTAAACACACAAATCTTAAAACATGCAATTTTTTTATTTGTGCGTTCACACGAAGCTACATGTTCATACAGCGCCTTTCTTAAACTGTGGACATAAAAATGTCACACAAAAAAAACTAGCTCATACAAACACACAAGGAAAGACAACCACTACTGCGAACCATGCAAACCTCTTAAAAGAATGTCGTCTGTAATAGTAAACAACAGTAAACAACACTTGTGGTATTACAGAACAGGCAATACTCAAAATCAAATAAATGCTCACATCAATGAACTGTCTTACCAATGCAGAGTCCGTTCAAAAAGAAATTGTAGAAATATATTATCAATGAATTATTGTATTTTGTATAAATTCTCAAGAAAGAATAGCTAAAGGATAAAATTTTAAAGAAATATAAATAGGGATGGGGGAAATCCACCCTCGCCAAAAAACAAATGATATCATTGCAAACATACATAAGGGTAAAGGTAGAAAGAGTGGTATTCGGTGCGAAGGGAGGAAAGGATCACGTGGTGTTGACAACGTCCCAGCTGAGCGACTCATGGACGGGGTTGTGGGGGAGGGATGGAGGAAAAGCGAAGATACTGCTCTACATTAAAGAATTTAGGAGCGCACAGAAGAGACTAGACAATAAACGCAGGCACTAGTCCTTCCCTTTCCATAGAAAGAAAAACCAAGAAAATATCAAACAGAACCAAAACTACAGAACCTTGAGGTTAAACATCCACCTGAGAAAAGTTATTTTTAAAAGTCATCAAAAATCGCAACAACATCACCGCTGAGGACCTGCAAGCAAAACAACAAGCTGGCTTTAGAGGGGACTTGAGAACAGAATCGTGATTGGTCAAGCGTACCACACACTTTGCACACTTTGCACACTTTGCAATGATTGCAATCTCTACTAGTACATACCAGACAGGTAAGTTCCCCCTTTGTCTGCCTTTAGCATTACTCTCTCTCCCTCTTAAGCCTGTGAAACAACAAGAAGAGAAGCCACGACATCGGGTTCCCTGTTCACCAGCAAAGTGAACACCAGATACAATGAACAGGAAGCTGTTGTGTCCGTGCTCGCTGCTCAGTGAATTTTAAATTACACAACGCCTAACGGTCAGTATTCATCCGTGGCTCCTTGGGAAGATAACGGGCAGTGTTTACTTACCTATCTCTCTGCGCCATCTATCTGTTGGTTTGGATGCACGTTCGTGGAGACTGTGTACAATGCATGTGCGACACCAACACTACACCTGCTCTTTGTTATCTCAGTGACAAGGTGAACAGAACAGAAATCAGCTTGTGAACGTGGAGTGGACTGTTCTTTCCATGCAGGACCTACTCACCACCGCTCAAGACAAACCTGCGTAGCGAACCTTGTCAGCTGATGCTACCCAGTTGTTCCCCCTGATGGAGAGACGGAGTAGCGCAGCCGATCGTCAGCTGGTCAATGGAGGAATAAAGATAATTAAATTACTCCTCTATACTCGCTGACTCTGTCTCCTTCACCAAGTCTAGCGGAAGAAGAAATGAAATTAAAAAGACAAAATAATTTGTGATTCTTTTATAGGAATAATTGTGATTCAGTCTCCACCACCACTATCATGATCATGATGATGATGATGCTTACCATTTGGTTGTTAGAGGTTCCTCGTTGACAGAAGGGGCAAAGGTCTCTGAGAGGAGAACAGGTCTCGCATGTCCTTGTGCGGTGATGGCAGGAATAAACCACTTCATTGGGCGGACTGTTGTGGCATGCTGGGCACAGTATCTAGTCCAACAAACATTAGCGGAAAGTAAGACAAAAATGTATCATCAACATTAATCACAGAATCGTCGCACACAAGATAACAGCGCACTTGTACCAATGATAAGTAGCATCCGTCTAACAGTCCCTCCACCGGTTACGTGCAAGCACACTGCTCTCCCTCCTTCGTCTGTCAGCGAGGTTTTGTCTCAATGACTTGCATGTTAAAGCAACTACACTGATATAATAATTTATTCCAGCTTTTCTTTTTATTCTTGCTCCCTTCCCCTTACTATTTGGAGAATAATGCAAAGTAAATTATAAATAGACGTAGAGGAATAGTGGAATGCAGAAAGAACAAGGCATCATGTGTTCTTGTTTAATATTTTATCTAGCTACGACTGTTTTTAATGACCAACAGTAGGTTCAAAAGGCATGAAAACAAAAGAAAAGCACAAGGCAAGTGTGAAAAGGTTACGGTCCCTGGACTGGGTTGCATGTGATGTCTTGAAAATAAGTCTTAAATCGTCGGTCTACAGTGTAAGTCGACTTGGCTAAGTTTGATCTCAAGAAAAGTGTCGAAACACTTGTAGCTTGATGCCAGTCACTGAACACAAGCCAACAGAAATTATTGGATATGCAGCCCAAAACCACTCATGGAATCCCGCCTCCCCTTGTGCTTTCACCTAATGTCTGTGTGTCCCCATCGCTATGTTAAAATGAAAAAATGTTTTCATAGCAGGGTGTCCATAAGGGCACCTTGAAGGTAATGACTGAGTTCTACTTAGTCCACATGTAGCGGGATTAGACATCTTTCCAAAACTGTCGGAAACATCCTAAGCTGAGCTAGACTGTAAGACAATAAAATAAATAAAATAAAAATGAAGGCGAATTTTACCGGCGGGAATCGAACCATTGGACGGTGCTGTCTCTCTCTCTCCATCCCTCGCTCCACTGTTTGGTACCTTATCTTGATCCCGAGCGAGCTGATGATCGTCTGCAAGTCGAGGTCTCTTGCCATCTGCTGCTGGCGGTAGAGCGCGCACCTGGCGAAGGGAACACTACTCTGTGCTCTCCTCCCTCCACATGTGGGAGAGTGACCTCGACTGTAGCTGTTCCCGCAGCAGAAGCAGCAGGTATATTCGTATATGACGTCATAATAGTATCCGTCATGCGCCAACGGAATGAGGAACTGGCTGATGGGATGGTTCCGAGCGTTGAAGAAGGAGGCCAGTCTCAGGTCTTCGAAGCGCATCCCGGGAAACATGCACCCCGCATCCGGTCTCATTGACAGCGAATTGTCTAGGACTGGAGTGGCTGGACATGCAACCATTGTTCTCCAGTAGGATCCAGGGATTCCAGAGAATCCCTTTATCTTTGTGAAATCCCATTTTTCTCGGCGTTTTCTCGGAGTTTTTCCCTTTGAGGTCACGTGGTCCACAAGATGTTTATTTGCAAAGATAGCTATTAACAGAGAGTTTAGATGTCTAGTCTCCACTGTCAGTTCATTCACAATTAGAGAAACAAAAATTTTGGGAAAGTATTTTCCCCAGAATATTAAGTAGTAACATACAATCTTTACAGTCATTCTTTCAACGTGAATGTATCTCCACTCCCTAATGTATTAACAGTTTCAGGAAGTTGAGAAATCTGGAAAGTTTGGAGGCTTGCTTGTCTTTTTTCAAGCTAGTCCACGCCCAGAGACTGAAAATATAAATTAAAGACATCTTTAATAATGAAAGCAGACACAGCTAAAATTCTTTTAAGATTATCATGTTTTCAGCGCTATGCACGCGCGCACACACCCTGTATTTTTATTATTTTATTCATTTCAAACAAAAAAGAGCTTTTTGTGAAAGTTCCCTAGCTTGGTCCGAAGTATAACATCTTTGGAGCAGAGGACGCGGATTCAATGCTCGCCCAAACCTGTCACTGGAAAACTAAATTTACTGCCGATATTTCTTCTGTGTAATGGAACCTTTAACTGTATAATTATCTTTGGCTCTTTGATTCCTGATATTCCTTTATATTAAATGATCTTAGTATATAATTTATGTGTGAACATTTATTAAGTAAAAGAAAAGCAAAATCCGTGAAAGGTCTCATGACAATATTTTATATTTATACTTACTACAGAGTCATTGGTATTATTTTACTGATTTTGTATTTAATATTTTAAGTAAATATTTGTAATATTACAATATCCTCTAAACACAAAATCCCAAACATTATAGAGTTAGGTAGTTTCAGTTTGCAAGTGACCCATTCTAGTGTCAAACTTTTGAGGAAAGAGCAAGTCGACTGTTACAAGAAGGGGACACAAGTTTAGGTTAGTCAACAATCAGGGCAGTTTAAGTGCACAGGTGTCTCCTAAAAGTAGAATTCAGACAAGTTTGGTAAATTTTGTGGGAACGATATAAGTGTTTATATGAACACAAAATAATGATATAATTTTCTGTCTCGAAATCAGCCGCGCTTGTCCCTCTATTATAAAATGGCGTGTCCCACTGCGCAGTAATTTTCACTTCCTGTTTGGTGCAGCTGTATGAATGTCAACAGCAATCAGTTTGGGACATTATCTTACTGTGGATGTTGGTTCTTCAACCCACAAGAACACTGCTTCATGCGAGGCCTGAAAATAAGTATAATTTACCTGTAAAAACACGAAACACTTCATCAAAGCGATTCCTTCAAAGTCAGCTCCCAAGAAGGAGTGTGGACGTCTGTCGTGTCCATCTGCTATCAGTACTTGTCTACTCTGTGTACCTACACCAGAAAATAAGAGAATTTAGTGGTTTTAAATATCATTGATCCTGAAATAATTCAAATGAATCACGAAAATCGCAGTTTTTCTTGTTAAATACAATATATCTGCCATCATATGACCAGTCTAGTCAATCGGAACTCTCCGTACAACTGGTTATGTTAATTGTTGCACTGCACTAGGGGATAGTAGCGTATGGGAAGTGGTGCACAGTAGCAATATAAGCGTTTTGAAGAAGCAAATAAAAATATAACAATGCTAAATCAGCTCAGTTACATGGCACTAACTAAACAGATACAATATTGCCATTTTTCAGACAGGCAATATCAAAATATACTGCATAATTTTAAAACGATATCTGCAAAAATTTTCGATTGCAGCTGTATATAGGACAAAACTGTTTTGTCAGCACCATCTATAGATGTAGTCTCCATAGACACATCAATTTTCCAATTCATTTAAGATTTTATCTATCACAGAAGGCAATACGTAATAGATAAAATGGAAATGAATGGATATGAATCCCGGGTTGAGATTTGGAATGTATCATGCTTATACATGATATTCTTTGTAATAACATATTGCTTATTCCTTTAACTATCGAAAAATGAAAATCGTCGTTAAACTCGTTTTATTCCCCTGTGCATGTTATTGACAACATCCAAATAGGAATAGTTAGGTGAAAGGAATTAGACGAAAGAAATAAAATCACACTTTTTATATTACTTTGTATAATTTTTATTCAATATTTTAAATTTAATTTAGAATGAATTTTCTTTATTTTCTCTCTACATAATTTCAGAAAAAGTCGGAAAAAAGTGACAGGTTTTAGTTCCTAATTAGGTGACAGTGATCTGTTTGTTATTGAAGATCATTTTTATTTTTTCTGATTACTTATTTTGAAACTATTTCTTTTGGCGGACGCGAAATCTGTGTGAAATTCGGCCTGCAGTTAGCACGCACTGACCTATATCTGTAGTTGCACTGTGTGCAGTGGCAAAGTAGTTTCCCAGAAAAGCAGACGACCGGTTGTAAAGGTTGTGTTGATGACTTACTCGACATTAATGATCGTGGAATATCAAAATTTGTGGCCTTGAATTGGTCGGATATTTCACATAGGTGAGTATTCCTGTGAGTTTTCTAGTACTTGTGATTACAGAGATAAACTATAACCACAATGTAACGATCCGCAGTTGAAATGATGATCCGCCATTTTGGTTGTGAAATGTCGGATGGTATCTCAAGTCCACAACGAATGACGAGCTTAATACTAAACAACCATCGTGATATTCGACCATTAATTAAGCTTCCCTTTTCCTCTCCATACATTTACATCGTCATATCTTTGTCTTTTGTGTTAGACGCTTGGTCTAATTAAATAGTTTGTCTGCCTTTCCAAAATGGCGCAAACATTTTTTCTTATCTCCGTTCTTGTTCTTGCCAATCCTGCTATATTTAGGTACAAACAGTTCTCGTACGTTACCAGCGCTCTTTAATGAATATTTACGAGCTCATGGTTTGATATTTCCTTATATTCACTATTTGATTATATGTTATTAATTTCAAAAAAATGAAAAACAAAATTCCTCGAAAGCGAACATGAGTAACTTACGAGCAGCTTCTTGTAGTTTAATTTTTAGAAGGCGTCTGTTAGACCCTGTCCATCCTCCTGGAATGTGTCTCCTTTAAATTGTTTGGAGCCGCTAACTGTTCGGCAATTGCCAGCGATGGAATCCTCCTTGTCTAGTCTTCAATGACCAAAAAAACAAGTGGCTTTCATCTGTCGACTCTCTCCTCACGCCGTGCGTCACCGCCCGAGGTTTCTCGCGAGCTCTCACGGAGGCCGTCCTCAATTCACGGCCCTCTTCAGCAGTACTAATAGGCTTTATCTCGCTCATTTCCTTACACCGAGAGGAGTTCAATGGTATTTACAAGGGGTGGTAGGTAATGTGATAGAGAATGGCATCACAATCAGACGATCATACAGCGAACATTGCCAGGAACACGAGGACCCGTAGAGAGGATAAGGTGAAGAAAGTAGAGGGGTAAACTTCTTACTGGAGATATTGTTCAGACAGCATGTAGCTTCCTAACTGTATGGAGAGACGGAGGCAGGGAATTCCAAAGACTGGGCCATAAAAGCGGAGTCTAAAAGATACATAGGTAAAGATAATGATAGGTAGGTTTATCGTTTACATATATGAATCTTACATCGTGCTGTAGATATATCGGTAAAATGGTTAGTAGCCAGTTGCGTAACTTCAAAGAACAACAGGTAACCACTCACCTTCCTCAAAAATATCATATACCTTTCTTTGGTACTCCTGACTTCCCGCATCCTCCTACCCGTCTACTGAGCTGAGGAAAGCGATTTCCAGCTAATGCTGACCGCCCTCTCCGACATTTTATACTAGAGATGGACTGTTTATTCATCTTTCTGTCTTCGACACATCCTGTCTTAACTTTCTTACAGTAATACCCAGTGACAGTTGATCACAAAGAGTAATACTGATCTCCAACTGTCTGCATTTTCTTCATACAATTGCTGCTGCTGCTGCTGCTGCTGATGATGATGATGATAATAATAATAATAATTTAAGAAAGCAAAAGATAAAAAGTGTCACCTTCAGTCAAATAGCAAAGCATTTTAACCAGGACCACCAGGCACACAGAACATCATGTAACAAGTTCTATGATATCTTTTTTCATAATTAAAAGGAAAAATTAAAGACATTGGAGTGAAAAACAGAAACAGGAAGTTTGTAACACTTTGCATCTTCCAACACCAATAATAGACTTGTATATTTTTATTACTGTCATTACTTTCTTTGGGGTGAATGTTTCCCTTTCTCTTCTAGACCGTCCGAAATGTAGGTGTTACATTAGACATCATTATTTCTTGACTCTCACTGAACTGGAGTCTGTAAGTCCATCTTTCTCCGCTTCGCATGCTCAGTCACATCCAACTCTACTCGTGTTTGCCACCAAAAAGTTAATTACTGCTTTTGTGTTCCAACTCTGCTTGTTGACCTCCCTAACCACTTACATACACTACATGGAAACTTTGCAAGGCTCAGAAAAGGCCGCTCGTACTGTCTTCTGTGGGCGAAAAAAGGAACGAGCCACACCCCTCCTCCTCGTGTTTGACTAGGTGTCAGTCCCACACTGTGCCACCCTTATCTTCACGACCTCGCCAGCAAACCTGTCTGACCTACAGACCACCTGACCACCTGTCGACCTCTCTAGTCTACCTGTGTTGCCCGCATCTCTGCTACTCATCAGACGGGAGAAAATCGACAGACCCACCATGTCAAGCCCTGTTGCTTGGAATTCTTTTCCACTTTCTGTGTTTGAAGCCTTCAAATACAGCCTCAATTATTTTTAAGGAAAAAAGAAATATCTTTCATAATCAAGAACAGTGTTCCATTCACTCAGTTTTGTTTTGTTTTTGTCATGGTGTCATCTGTTTGTGGATGCATTTGTTTCTCGTATCGCTCACTCGATTTATTTGTGGTCTTCTGTCTGCAGCGAATTCAGCACACGTTCACACGGAAACTTGCATTTTAAAAATTCAATTATTATATTTTTTTTTTCAGTCTAGTAATTCCCAGATTTCTGATCCATAGAACAATACACACGATATTTTGTGCCCCCCTCCAAAGAAAAAAGTAATAATCTTATCACCTCTGTGGTCTGCAAATTCATCTGAATCATCTGTGTTGTAAGCACTACATGACTCACTCAATTTGCAGTTAAGACTGAATTTTTTTCACTCGTGTCAATAACATTATCGTCCAACATACAAATTAGAAATGAACCAACTAGTATTAAGCTTGGTTTTAAATGTAATAATCTGCAGACGTACTGTGCTATCTAAGAAAATAACCCATGACTGTTTTCTATTGAAATGCAAAGAACCGGTGAAAGGAAACCTGTGACAGCCCTATGGATGTTGTTTATGTTGTTATTATTAGTCTCAGTACCCACACATCTTATAGATGCTGGGTGAGTAGTGATAAATAGCTTTTCATTTGATAGCTTGTTTACTATTTTTTAATTCTTTTTCTTAACATGTGTACAATTTTCAGGATGTGGAAGGGAAAGAGCACTCATCTCATGCGGGGAGACCTATTTTTAGCCCAGTGGAAATAACAGAAAATGTGTGCATACCTCACGTGACCGCTGACGTCACACCGAAACATTTCCCAGAAATGGAGTCAACGGAAAGCGATCCCTGCCACATTTTGATCATGGAACCTCAAAGTCTGTGGTTTGCGAATAGTAAAATATGTGATAAAGGTAAGTACCACATTGAATTTTGATAGTTTCTGCTAACATAGGTAAACACAGCTTAGCCTAACGTTCGCCGGCCGATGTGCAATTCCTCCATCTTGGATGTGCAATGTTTGTCGCTAGTCTTCCCACGACTGTCTAGCTCAAAGTGAGGCTTGTTCCATCGCGATGCTTCATATTTCTCATTTGATAATCTTAATAGGTTTCTTTTATCTCTTTCTTATCAGCATTCAGTTTTGAAATGTCATTAGACATTAATTGTATTCATTCACCCTTGGAGTCGTAAAGCTACATTCTTAAAGCTAAATTCTAAGATGGTGAATTAGGATAAAGCAGTAACTTCGGCAGCAGCACTTGCCTTAGCCTCAGCAATCAGACATTGTACAGAAATTCCTCACGTGCTTCTAACGTGCAAAGTCAATTCGTTTCTGACCTTTTGATGTGTTTTCTCCTGTTTTCTTCAGCCCTCCAAGGATTTCTTCAGCCCACTTTTCACCTCCGCTGGAGTATTAGTCATAATGTGGTATCAACATTGCGCTACCATGCTTTAAGTTTCCTACCAGCCAATCCTATGCCCTGTTTTTTTATTTACCGAGCCAATTCAAATGCCATTCTTTCATGCTAGGCCAGCCAGGTTGGAGTCTACTGTTCTTGTGACATGACCGGTCCTTTCAGTGAACAGGAAGCTTTGAACGGTTTTAATAGACTGGCAGCTATGACAAGATCACCCCTACCACCGGGTGGGTTTGCATGTTTGTAACATGCTGAGCTAAAATGTTTCCTGCAATTTCTTTCTCAGTCCTAAATTAATTAGGATTTAACTGAATCAGTGTGTGAGATGACTATCTAGTGTATGAAATGACTGCTGGTGTTTACGAGATGACTGTTCAGTGTGTGACATGAAATGACTGCTGGGTGTGAGATGACTGCCCAGTATGTGTGAGATGACTGCCCAGTATGTGTGAGATGACTGCCCAGTATGTGAGAAGACCAGTATGTGATCAGATCACTGCCAAATGTTTCAGGTGAGATGACTATTCAAATGTGAGAGATGACTGCCCAATATGTGAAAAAACATTGAACTGCTATATTATGACTGTTTAGTGTGTGAGATGACAGCAGTGTATAAGAAGACCGACTACCGGAAACTTCAACACTATTCCTTTACTTGGGGCTTCATCTCTCTCCTTCCCTCCATCACCTCTGCTTCCTTTCTTATTCTTTCTTTTCTTCTACTCTTCTCCAGTTTCTTCTGTCTTACAGGATGTAAGGTCAAGTAATGAGGGAAGGATCAGTGAGTGATGCTTGTTTTGAGCTCCCTGCTATAGACTCCAGAATGGCTTCCATAAGTTAAAACTGTGCTCTGGGTGTATAGAGTGATGGTCTAATAGAAGTTAAAATTTGTCTTAAAATATTTCTGTCTTTGAAAGCCCTTTTAAAGTCCTAGAAGGAGAAATAAATCACCAAGTACTTCCGCAATTTGGAGAACCTGAATTTGCCACGAGAAAAGGAAAAATTATTATGGATAAAGATAATTTTTTTTTTAGGAAAGTTCAACACTTTTATGAAGAACTGCATAAATTTCAACCACTAAAAATGTGAAAGTAAGTAGCCGTTACATAATGTGCTCCTGTACTAACTACTAAAGTGTCAGAATCTTTGGAGGGTTCTATTACATGGCCTGAGGCTGGTTCAGCACTAAAGAATATGAACAATAATAAAAGCCCTCGCCCAGAAGGTTCTACTGTTGAATTAAAAAAAATATTCTTTGTGGACATCAGAACTTTTCTTGTTAGATCAATTAATTAAGGCTTTGAAAAAGGCCAGTAATCAGTCTCACAAAGGCAAGGCATAATTACTGTCTACAGTTTGAAAACAGGAAATAATATGTTAGTGCTACTTTTCATTTCGCCAAGCACTTTTAGTCTTTAGTTAGGTTCTGTCCTTGGCTTGAATAGTTGACAAAAGCCTCATACTTGTGTATTTATTATTCCGTGTGTACATTTATCATTCTATTATTTCTGTACCACCAACCTGTTATGTTTGCTGTATGTCACGTGACTATTCTGCACATTGAAGACGTTTGTCTTTTATTATTTTTTCTGCATAATATTTTCTCCTTCCATCTTTCGATTACTATTCATGATTCCTGCTTGTCTCAAGCGTTGAGAGCATATTGTTAGGGTGATTATGCGCTAAATAAATCACACATTATTATTATTAGACCTAGGTTTGTCGTTAGAAACACAAAGTACACAAATAACAACGTGTCTGATGTAGTTTTGAGTGTCGGCAGCGGCAGCATGTCCCACACCATGACTGTTTGTTTTGTTTCTACACTCAGCATAGTCCGAATACTGCTTACCGGTGTTTTGACACGAATGAGTCATCAACAGAGTTTCTTGCTCAGCATATTTGGAACACCTGCCCATCCTTGCAAACAGTCTGTTCTTAATCATTGTAAATCCTGTTCAGTCGCTCAGTGTCTTAGTACCGTAGCTGTTCAACGTGATGGACGACAGGAAAATTAGAAAGGTGGATAGTGAGAGTTGAAAATTCAACAAGTATATAGCACCATATTTTTCACAGATGTTGGAGTGTGAAGCTGTGGGCTTACTTTGCCGAGAAGGCATCGCAGTTTACAAAGATCACAGTCTGAAATGCCATTTTAGCACAAATCATTCACCACATTGCAGTGAACTTTCCGAAGAAGCAAGGACAGAAAAGTCAGACCAACTGGTTGAACAGTTGAAAAAGCAACAAAATAGTTTGACCAAACCGAGCAAACCCAAGCAGGCGGTAACAAAAGCAAGTTTTATTGTTTAAGAAATATGATGATGATGTTTGTATTGACATTTATGTGTGAACAGACTTTTCTGATCATGAAGCAGAGCAAGCCCGACCCTCGCTCGTGGATGACAGACGAACATTTGGCCGCTGTTCTGCAAATTGCCACATGGGAAACGAGGGCAGATTTTGAAAAGCTCGTTAAAGAATTGCAAGAACTTCATTTTTCACATTAATTTCGTTAAGTGGAGACCACAATGTACGCATGTTTTCATCCCGTTATCACTAGGTTTCTTGTAGAGTCACGTGACGTGCATTTTTGGTATGTTGTCGGTACGCCGCATAGTTCCAGACAGGACGGTAAACAGAAAACTTTGCCCACCCCTGATGTTCTACCAGCCACTCCTTTTTTTTTTTTTTTTTTTTTTTGTTGTCCAGATTATCTTGGTTTCAAAATAAACGTCCTACCCGCAGACAGTCGCTTAATTTATTGTGCTTTAAGATGAGAACTAGCGTCTGCCTTCTTGGTTCTCCCGAACACATGTTCTGAAATGTAGCCCTAGAATAATAACCCAAAGGCCTTAGAAAACTCGACTAACGGAGGTTGGGAGACGAAAAGTCTTCCAGTTGAGGAGGTCTACTGGTCTTTTGGGAATTCGGCCGGGGACTAACGAGTAATTCAATATAAGGAGGGTCAGCCTAGTGAGGTCAGACTCTTATTATTAATGGAGCTTTTGCTGTTGTCTGCAACTGAGCACAAAACAAACTAACCTTCACAAATCAAACAAATAAGAGCTAAAGCTATGTTAGGAAACAGTATAGTTTGACAATGAAGACAACGAAATAACTAAGCCTTTATGCTTTTGTGTTTCAGGTTCTTAAGCAAGACGACATGACAGGAAGCTTCTAGGCAACAACTGAAACAACATTAGAAAATATATTCTGTGAGCAAGCGTGCAAACGAAGAACTGTTCGTCAAAACTAATGTGAGCGTACATGCATCTAATCTCTCCTATTCTACCCCAACCCCTCACACACACACACACACGACCCCCTTCAATCTGTGTCGTATCTTTAATTCCATTTCAAGATAATATGATAACAAGATATTAAAACTTTAAGGGAATTTCACATTTCATAATCATGAAAGGACGTTTAGCACATACACATTATTTTCTCTCTCTCTCTCTCTCTCTCTCTCACACACACACACAAACACAAACACACATAAATTTAATTATGATATGTGTTTATTTCTGTCTGTAGAAAAGCCTCTTATAAGAAAAAGCTGAGGAAGACTTCTCCGACCAACAAGGGCAGACTTCAGTGACCTACGATCTTCGAAAAGCAGTCCAGAGCTTACATCTGTTGATGAGGGGTATCATCAGTTAAACAAATGGACATGGTAGAAGCAGAAGAATTTTAAATGTTCCTCTTTCAGAGACAGGTGGAATTAGGTGCAGGAAAGAGTAGGGAAGAAAAAGAACTCTGAAAACTTGTTTGTGATCTTTGTTTTCCATGAGCAGGACTTGCTTTTCTTGCCAGCAGAAAACTTGAAAGTCATTCATGTGTGTCCGTGCTTATTGTGGGAATTTCCTCTAGATATACTGTTTAAAAGTCGATTCCCAACGATAAGTTTCAAACTACGATCCGAGGCTAAGACTGATGTTAGATTCTCAGGTGTATTTATTACATTTTGTGTCATTACATTTAAATATGGTTTCATATGCTTGTCTCTTATCATAAGATATATATAAAGAGAAAGAGAGATCTGAAATATTTTTGATGATATACAATCTGTTAAGAGTACTGATTTTGTGCAGGAAGTAGATGTGTCTACTAAATAAATATTGGTTTCCGCAGCGACTTTCTTCTGTGTTAGCTCAGTCTTCAAGCTTAGAAAGGAAAATCAATTCAGGTCTTAACAATATGAAAAAGAAAAAAAAAATAGAAGAGAAAAATGTCAACAACTTAATTGCTTCACGCGTCAAGCATGCGATAAATACCGTTTACATATATATATATACTGAACGAACAGCCGAGTCGCGTAAAACGAAAGCCTAGATAAGTAGCTCATGGGAGATAATTATAATTTATGAAAATTGTCTCCACTTAGACTGTCGCAGACTAACACGGTTAGCTTATTCTTAATGTCTCGACAGAGTTATAATAATCGTATACAGGTCGATTGTCATGCATCTCAATTTTTTGCTCTCTCTCAAATTTTTGCTAGCACGCAGACAATTAAGACAAAAAAGGGAAGCCTTAATAATACAATAAGGAAGGATACTTTTAAGGAACTCTATTGAATCACAATGAGATGAGTATAATATACATGATATGATTTATGGGTAAGTAAGACAATATAGACGGCATAATGAGGGTACTTCGTCAATTATTCAACCCCTTAATGACCTTTGTTTAATCAAAAATATCCCAATATCACAAAGCGGATATAAAAGTAAGTGAAAGCATACTAGTGTCACTGAGGAGAGAAAAACAAGAGCTTAGAGTGTGAGCTCGAACTTCTTTGCCAGGCTTGGAGAAAATCAGCCTTAAAGATGTGTGCTGCAGAGGCAGGCATGGGTTCCAAAATATCAGTTTGTTAGGGACACGCCACGATGCACACAATTAAACACATTGTCCACACGCGTTCTTTCTCTCTACAAATCACAAGACTTCTCCATGGGCTTCACATTTCTATATTTGCATAAATTCAATCCCGAATAATAATACAAATTCTTAGCAAAATAGACACTTGACACATGAATACATAGAAGTTTGTAAACGAAACAGTCATTCCTTTGCTAGATACCAGGCTAGTGTATTATGCTCTTCTATAGATCGTCTTCTTAACTTTCTAGTCCTCTGTCCCAATACAGACCTTGAGGAAATGAAAATTAAATACACTTACGCTCACAAAGAAAACACACACACGATGATATATTTAACCGTACACATTATGAGAGTTCCAAATGAGTCTTGCAAGAATTACAAAAATAATAATGATAAAATAACATATCCAGTACCTTGTCTAGACAAGGAATCACTCTCATTCCCGGTCTCTTTCACACAGAGTATCTCTCCAGCATCTTTCTAGCAAGATGGCATATTCGGGAATGATACATCGAGCTCACAAAGAACGCAGGGCGTCCTGTGAACACTTCGTTCAGTCATACTCTGTGATACTCTCATACATGTATAGAGACGTCCAAGGGCGACAGCTCGTGCTTACTACAACATAATCAAGGGCGGTAACCCTTGTTTCTGACAGTTGGTGGGGAAAATATTATGTGTGTGAGGTATTGGCACTTTTGCAAAGAATACTTCTATAAATATTCATAGGGCTGTTACACCATTCATACATTTTATTACAGTAACGAATCCACGAAAAAAAACAAAAACAAAAACAAAAATATTTACTGTGATATGCTTCACAAATCCCCGAATGACAGAACTTGTTTCCGGTTGGCTGTGCCCTAGAGATCAGGTCTCCTTACAGTGGACGATCGTTGTAGGCCACGCCCATGCGCCCGACCCCCTTTTTTCGATTTGCTGGCGACACAAAGATGCATGCTGATTGGATGTTGCAATGCCACACTGATCGAAGCGGATAACTCTTCTTAAAATATTCTTTATTTTGAACAGTTTTGGAGCGAGAAACGAAAACTGAAGAAGTAGTCAAGGAAAGACAACTTTTAAAGCCGCGAAGGTTTACTCTATTTCTCCACTTTGTTTAAAACAATAAAACACATTTATGGTTCACTGACAATTACTCTCTTACTCAGCTGCCAGCCATGTATCACTTCATAACTACTGACATGAATATGAAAACCACAACACATCGCAGTTTGAAGATTTTAGTTTAGGCTGTCAGTTGAACGGAGAGAAATGTAGATGAAGGTAAACAGTCCATTGGAGATAACCCTTTTATTTCTCCACTTTGACTAACACAGCTACTTGTTGGAAATTGAATTCAACATTTTGTTTCTCTCAGCCTTTTTCTCTCACTCTATCCATCATGAAAATGTGTGTGTGTGTGTGCGCGCGCGCTTGTTTCAGAAGGTCAAGACATGCTGACTGTCATGCAATTAGAGGTCAAGATACGAGATAAAAGTCAGAAGAAGGTAATTAATTTTTAAACACATTTATTAAATATTTCAATTATCCCTGGTTTTATGCACAAGCACTTTTGTAATGACAATATCACTGCACCATGGAGCCAACCTGCGCTAGTTAGCAGTGTAATGAACGAAACCAAACGAAGTGAAAGGTGTAGAAGATTTTAAAAGACAGCCGGTCACTAACTGCTGTCTGCTAACCTCTTGTGAAGACCCCGTTGAATAACATAAAGAGTTTCTTCACTCAGGTATACACCACTCTTATCGACAATAAACAGTCTTTTCTAACATCACCCAGCCTGAGTCAAGCGTATCTGGTACGCCATAGCGAGAGAGATGATATAAAAATATATATATATAAGAATATCAGAAACAAGAAATGTAATTAAGATTATTTAGACATAGTCTCTTCTATATATTTATACGAATGATTTGGTCTGCAGACTTTGCAGCACAACACAATTCAATTCACAGACATGATTTTATGGCACAGATCATTTCAAATACATAATTATATTTTATAACACAGTTTAAATCACAGATCTTTTCATCGTACACCGGCAGTTCTTCACACACACACACACATACGAACCCGCACAAACCCACATCCACACACACACACACAGACAGCACAGTGGAGATTAACAACGAGATTTAACGTCTCCACGACACTCACCTCCGTCAGCTTTGCAATTAGTCAGAAAAGTATCGGCATGAAGTTTGTTAAAATATGTTAAAAGTTAAAAATACACTTTTCCTTGCTCTTCTTTGTTTAATCATGATCCTGTGATCGGAAACTGATGAATGTATTTCAGTCTTTCCCCACTAAGCAATGATCTGGCACATCCAGTCTTCCTTTCATCCTTTATCTCCCCACCCCCAATCTCTCTCTCTCTTACGGACCAGGCGTTTAGTGTTTTAAAGCAGAAAACTGTTAATCAGCGCGAGTAGAGCTCAGTCTGTATTGTCTTTGGACCAACAAAGCAGCGAGAGAGAAAAACTCAGTCAACTACTGGTTCGGTCTGTGCACCTGCTGGTCTCCTGCAGATGGATCGTCGTCTTGAACGACGAGGTGGACATGGGGTCTGAGGCGGAGCTGTGGAGACCTGAGGAGGTCAATGAGGTCCCTGGCGGCGGCCTGCTCACTAGCCCGGACCTGCGCACACCGATGAAAAGGCACGTCATGCACGTGTCTGGAGCACGTGCTACTGTGACTTCCGGCCGTCTCTCCGCACGAGAAGCACAACACCTTTCTTTCTTCGGTGTTGTAGAAGTAGCCATCTGCTGCGAGCCTGTAGAAAAACAACATTCATAAAAATGGTTAACCAAAGTTAAATAAATATTTATTGATGTTTCAGAAATAACACTGTAAGTTTTCCCTGTGTGTACTTGTGTACATGTGCTATCGCGTGCTAATGACATGAGTTATAAGCGTTTTACTTACTTGAGGAAACGTAAATGTGTACTGATGATATTTTGGTAGCACTGCCTTGCTACCTGTTATGTTGCCTGTTATGCTACCTGTACTATGCGCTCGAATGAGTAAATTGAGCGACTATAATGCTGATGATAACAATACCTGCTAGGCATTGACAATGGTAACCATAGTGTGGTCCAAGTTCCGGGATCCAAGTCAAAAGATCCGTAACGTAGATCCTCCATCCTCATGTGTGGAAACCTGCAGACTACAGCCGCTGGAAGATGGTCAGACATTCCTGTAGGTGACAGGTATGCTGTAGAAATCTACAGACAATGAGAACATTAAAAATAACAGTTTTAACAATTCAAAATATCTAGCGAAGCAGGACATCCCCCTCCAAATAATAATAACATTGTCAAATAATAGAGACAGATAAAGAAGCAAACATATATTCATATCTCTGTCTCTGTCGAGTAGGAGTGTGTGTGTGTGTTCGTAGATACTATGCTGTGACATGTATAGAGTTCTTTGTGCACGTGTTTATAGAAGTCAGTTGTAAATTGTCGTTGTTTATAATTAAATTAGGTTTTTAGATTTTTAATTATAGTGACCACCTTCCTAGACCAATGCTGAAACAATAAAGAATCAATCAAACTCTCTCACTAAGTGCAGGTGCGTGTACCTGTCCGTGCGTGCGTGTCTGCTGAGCCGACGAAAGCCAGCACGAAAATCGAGGCAGACGACCTTTTCAGGCCGTTTACAATAACCACTAATTGCAATCGCTTAATATTTTCCCGGTATATAGCAAAATGCATTCAAGTTATAATTTGACTGTTAATCTCTACCTTTTGTTTAGTAATATAATATAAACAGAAAACGTTAGAAAAAGTGTCCGCAGCTAGAATCTACACCTTTAAATGAGGTGAATATTTCAGAGCTGTGTACAGGTGGGTGGTCAGTAAATGAGAGAAAATGACATGAACAGATCAAACTATTCACATCCCTTCTATGGGAAAATTTCGCCAGTGGACGTAAAAAAGTCGAAATTCTAAAATAAAAAAAAAGGATTAACGACCATATCCTTCATCGTAATGCATGTGTAAGCTTGCCCAACGACCCGCGAGACTGTGGTAGCGAGCAGAACGTCGAGGCATTTGATTGGTCAGAATGTAGCGCAGTCTAATCACGTGACCTACGTTCGTCCCGACGACATGACCGTTCGAGTTCGTCAAATCAAACGAAGTGGTGAGGAAAGTGCTATAACGGATCATCTGATGACATGTCTGCCGTGATATTTTAACACTCATCTTCTTCATCTGTGATATACTGTTGATGTCAAGGTGTTATCAGCACAATATGATGGTAGGTGGCTTGTATGCGTGTCTATCCTATCTATGCCCGCTACACCTACTCGCCATTCTTGTTTAGCCAAGTAGGTCAAAGTACTGAACGCTCACATGAGTAAAAAGCGCCGCTCAGAACTTAGGACCTGCAAGTCTGACACACTTGACATGTTACTAGTACATGTAGTACATAACCCTAACCCTAACTTCTGTAATTTTGAAGCCCAGAGTACTTCGAAGGAATTTAAAAATCTGCTCATGGAGTAGATAGAGTTTGTTTGTAATCTTTAGTACACAATAACAGGAAATAAGCTAAAGTTGTGATGTCTTTTGACTATAAAGTTTATGTGTGTTTTTCTTGAGATTCACGGCAAAGCGTTTAATGTTGACAAACAAATCTGAAAGTGATGGTGTTCTCCGGCTGAAGACCTTTGAAAAATCCCCAGTAAATTTAAACAAATCCTATATCATAAATAAAAGCAACAGTTAAACACATCAACATAAAATGTCAACAAAGTGAAGTAAATAGACACTCCTTTCCCCTTCAATGGCCTGGATATAATAGATGTTTTGTTGTAGGTGTGATGTGCTGTGTGTTGAGAGGAAGACAGTGGGTCAGGATTCAAGAACATTAAACATGGCGAGCAGCTGCGAAAGCGGGGTAGCGGGCCTTGTGTATGATTACAGTTCCGCATTTTCACAATTAGCATGTGAGAACTTCATCATCATTGTGTATGATAAGCCAAGAGTCAGTGTGGACACCACCCGGATAAAAACATGGTGCATGGATTAAAGTTTATGTCAGGTGACCTGTCACGGAGAAAGCTTTACTCCTATGTGAGTCTCAAGTCGTCTGCTGCGTTGGGACAGGAAGTGAGTCGATAAAAGTTGTCATGCGGTGGAAGGACAAAAAAAAAAAAAAATCGCGTGGGATGTGTCCTTAATGATTTCTTTTGCACCATTTATTCGATCGGTTATGGAGCTTTCTGAAATACTTTTGGGGTTTGTACCTTCTTGCTTAGGAGTAATCACACATGTTATTTGTGTGAAGACTTTGGTGATAAACTCTACACATTCTTGGATCTTGTGCATGGACAGACGGAGGAGGAAGAGGATGAGGAGTCATTTGCTTATTTGCATTTATTTACCATGCGTTAGATACGACAGACGATAGTTGTGGTAAGTCGATTTTTTCTTTTGTTCATTTCGTGTTTGAACACAAATATCGAATACGATCTGATCGAACAGAGGAAGCGCGGAGTTGTGTGCTGACTGATTGGAATACTTTCGGGTTCTTTCCATGTCAGTGAAAGTAAGACCCAGTGTCTTTCCGCACATAGAAATATTTAAACACAATAACAGATTTGATTTCTGATGACACAGTTTCACAGAAAAATAGAAATAAATGTCTAAACGCCAGCAGGTTTTTTAGTTTTTAAACACTTTAAATCATCTAGTTAATGTCAAGTATTTTTCATTCCTGTGGGTTCACTAAGAAAGCAGTTTGCTCTGATTTGTTCAGACAATAACTTTACTGTTCTACCTTCGAAAGTTTCTAGTGTTCTTTGATGAACAATCCGCTTTTGGATACTTCCATGCTAGGGATAAAGTGACTCGATAACACAGTTGTGAGAACTTTACCTTTTGGGGGAAAAAATAAGGGCTCCCACCATGCTATACTCCAGGTGTCAGAAAAAGCTAGCTAAGGATTACATCGTGACAAAATCGTACTTACAGTAGGTGTCTAGGCTGCAAACGTTCTGTACTGTCCCGCTGGTTGTTTGGTTTATGTAGCTGGTGATTGTGCTCCCTTTTGTGGGATGATGAATCGTGCGAACTACACCGGCAACTACTGTCAGAGCGTAAGATCGTCGACGCGTTTCTAAAAATACACCCTGCCGAGGCATAGTACCGTGTGGAGAGTGACCTTCCCCTTTATCCTTACTTGTGAAAAGCAGTGACGGAGTTGCGTCCCTTCGAAATGATATGCTACACGCAGTTGCTACTATCAAGCACTACTAAACAAAGTCGTGGCTGGCAGTGTTTATCTTTGGAGTAAATGTCTAGGCGTTTGCGATATGAAATGAACATTAAAAAGCCACATTCAGAATACTTGCTCACATACTGAGACATATAGATTTCTGTTTACATACAAGCATGCAGCAATAAATTCTCACACAAATCATAATAATCATAATTAATAACATCATAATACTACTATTAATAATGTATATATTTATATACATTCATATCCCTTATTGTAAGAACATTGGTGGACAATTTAAAGATAACAGCTATGCTTACTATGAAATATACAGCAAGCAGATAGTCAAAAGGGATCATTCTCACCTGTACTTTAAATAAAGATTTATAACATTTTCTTTCCCACTGTTCTAAAATAATTTTAAATTACTTTGGCTTAAAAGCTACATATGATGTAACTTCAACATTTTTCGATTTTTGTTTGTTTGTTCCTTTTTCAAAGAAGACACAGAGCTATCTTTAAGAGAAAAATTAAGGCGAACATTGATAAATAGATTAATCACACTTCCTTTCACATCACACGCACCAAGTGGACAACAGAGGTCAATGTTTGTTAGCTCTTCCCACAGAAGTCGAATCAACTGAGATTTAACATTTTTCCCAGGAAGTAACTGGTCAATAGTTTTACAATAGGCACACTCTAATATCTTAACTGTCTCACTCTTCCATCAGGCTGCTCAGTTTTTCTTTAAGATTTGTGATCTCCATCTTTAATTCAGCTTTTGTAGGAGAATCTGGCACAGTTATAGAGCATGCAGGCTCAACTGCAATATCTGATTGTTCTTCTGCAAACAGATGTATAAAAAAGATGCTTATAATGTACTGGACAATATCACCCCTCATCTTATAAATATTTTCTTTATGAATGAAAAATAGCAAGTAGATATATATGATTTAAAAACAATTACCATGCAAGACTACAGCTTTCTGTGAAATCCTGGGCTGCTTTGCAGAGGTAGGTTTGGACATTCTGTCCATTCATCGCTTTCTTGAAGAAGTTACCTACAAATACATGTACATGGAAATGTGATTTAAAGATTTTGCACCTATTAGCATAATGAAAAGGAGTTAACAGTAGCCAAAATATCCAATAAATCTATATGTAGAATCTGTACAAACAAACACACATTCAAACAGACCTTTTGCAGTGCAAGCTATGATCATCATTAGCCTTATGTGCCCGTTGGAGTGATCTCTCATGATAAATGTAAATTAAAAAAATAAAATATGACAGACACAAAGGCCCATGATTGTAAAATATGGCTTAGTAATATATATTGGAATATATTATTATCTAATAATCATAAGTTATCATCGTTGCATGGTGGATTTGGAATGGAGAAAATTGTGGGGACTGCATTCCAGACAAGACTTTTTTTGGGGTTGGACAGTTGTACTGACTTTCCTCGAAATGATCGGAGCAAAGACAGTATCCTTTTCTATACACATCAGATGGTACACCATGGCACACCAGATGGTCAAAATCTTTCCTTCTCGTAAAGTCCATAATATTTTGCACCTGTTGTAATAATTTTTTAAATATATTAATAACAAATATTTTTATAACACCTCACCCCAGTGACGAATGCCTTAAACGAAAATACTATAACAAATTTAAATAGGTTTGTAATCAGATAAGTGAGAATTCATCACACAGTTTCACAGTATAATCAGTAAAGTCGTTTTAATAATCACAGAAATCAAGCAAACGCGTTGTAGTAGACTGCTCTCAACTACAGCACACTTATGGATCGTAATTTGAGAATAAATTTGTAGCTTACCTCTCTTCGTCCTTTGGGAATTGTGGAAACGTTTTTCTTTTGAGGTTGATTTAAATCTGGCGTTCTGACAGTTAATTGCAGAACAAAATTGCCCACCTTGCCTCAAACGATCGCCTTGTGCCGTGTTGTTTCGTAGCATAACATTACGAAAGATAACTCTAACCGACGAGTTTTCCCGCTTGTCGCGAGTGAACTCTCTCTATATCTAAGCTCTCTGGCTATGCTACTACATGTAGCTCGTAAACAACGTACTGTGCAACTCTTTGGCTTGATTGTCTAGTTTCACTCGATTCCCTACGCTTAACGTGATTTTGCGAAGGAAGACGAGTAGCAATAAGGGTATGTGATAAAGAGGAGTAATGCCTGACTACATTTACAGGATTAAATTGTGAGTAGGTGGCGGATATGGAGGGAGAGAGAGAGTAAATAAAAATCATGTAACCATATGTTGTTCTGGTGAACGGAGTGGTTAGGAGACGGTCATTAGACAAAGAATGTAGTGTCTGGATGCGAGGTAGGGAGGTGGTGTTTTAGTCAGCAACTATGGCTATATCACCGCAAGGCAGTCAGCCCTGTAAACACTTAACAGATCCCAGATGCAGAGAAAGAACAACGTGCCTGAGAAGAGAGCTGAACGCGGGGCTGCCAAACCTCGCTGTATTGGTGACATTGGCGTAGTGTATTGGCGCTAACCGTTTCACCACCGGACCGCCCTCTGTGACGTAGATATTATAAAGGTGTTCAGGGCAGCCGGCAAAGCAAGGAGTTGTAGTAAACAAGCCGAGAAAGAACAATCGCACAAACAAGAGTTGGTAGCGAGTGTAGAGAGGATGTGACAGATGGCTATTATGATTATTGTACATATTGTTCCCTTGCAAGAAAATGTTGATGTGGGGCCAAGTAAATAAACAATGTAAATAGGATTTTATATATAAAACCAATGCATAATATTTTTGTACATTATGGGGCCTCTTTTTATCTTGTCTTCTCCAACCTATAAGGTGATATAGAGAGAAAGGTAGATAACGAACGTAAAACGGTCGGTGTGATATTTTCTGTTCATTTTGCTTGGCTGTTGCACCTTATCAGTGAGCGCAGGGTATCAGAACGTGTTCAGATCACGCTGTGAAAAGTTGTAAACTGTAAATTCAATATGAAAAATTGTCATGGATGTGATTCAGTCGACTGGAACTGATGATTTTTTTAATGTGATAACTGATTATTTTCAATCTCAAATGAAAAGTTACAATTTATTGTATGCTTATTGCCTTAAAATAAATAGATGAATTTATTATAATAAGTTATTATGGGAATGTAATTTTTCTTTGTTCTTTACATTAAGGTCAATTAAAAAATGTTTATGCCATTTGATTCTCAACTCTTTTCTCTAGTATTGCTTTCTTTCTCTCTCTCTCTCTCCTCATTTCGTTGTACGTGCGAGTGGCAAACACTCACTGCCGTTACATTAAGGATACATACAACAGGTAATTACTACTGGATACTACTCAACAGCAAGTAATTACTACTGGATACTACTCAACAACAGGTAGTTACTACTCGACATTACCTCCATTTCTGATAACATGTTTGAAGAAAATCAGCGAAGACATCTAACAATAATTTACTCATACACTTTTGTACTTCTCAACTTGTTTTAAATTATATATGAACACTTCATCTGAAATCGTTGTCCCTTCAAGGAACCATTCACACAAATCAGGGACAATTTCCAAAAACTCGTTAAAAACATGACAAATAGTTCATCAGAACTGGCTGTGTGTTGCATTCTATATTTAGCCTCGCGCGCAGTAATTTCAACGGTCCTCGAGCCCCAGCCCTGTGAGTGGTTCGAAAGTGTGACGTGTCTGCTCACTGGCCTATTTGGTGTACAGCTCACAGGAAGAGTGTTCCTTGTCAACAAAAATTTTGTTTTCTCTCTGGAATAGCTGTTCAGATTCAAGGTGTATCGTGGTTTCTAACGGGATCGCCACAAAGTCCGAAAGGACATGGTTGAGACCTTCGTGATGGAGTGTTCGTTAGGTGTGTTTAATAGAAGCTGTGTACGTGCATGTAGTTCTTCTCCGGACGACCGGCCAGAGGGAAGGCTGTGTGTGGAAAATACTTCGAGGAAGTAAATAATTTGCCACTGTGACCATGGAATTCATAGCTACGATGGATTCCTGTCTCCGTAAGTAGTCTTTAAACCTCATCAACATAGAAACGATAACAGAACAGTTTCTTTGAGGTTCGTATGTGATACACACTTAGCAACATATTCATATTGACTTCATGGAAATACAATCATTAGAAGTGTTAAACAATTGGCTGGCAAGTAGGTAGAGCTGTCATCGTAATCTCTCACAACACCAGTAGAAGAGGGGCGAAGAGAGGTTCAAAACATTTCAAAATGGCCAGAGGCGGCCTTTGAGAGGGTTGACAACTGGGTCAACCGCCTGAAGTAGGTCACCCGACAGGAGAGTCTTGCTGCTCAAACTAACATTTGTAAAACACGGACACATCGGCCCCGCATGTGACACTCACCTAGGGCCCCGCAGAGCCCCGCATACTGCTAAGGCTGTTGCTCTGAAAATGGCAACTTCTCTTTATCAGAAAAAAAGGAAAACGAACAGGTATTGTTGTTTCTCGTAATTCTGGTCTTTTATAGTTTCTATGGCTCTATAATAAACTTCTCTTTCGATCCGATTTCCAGGCAATGTGAATAATGGTAAAAAAAAAAAAAATCTGGGGATCAAGTGACAACACAACCTAGCTTTGCATCGGTGATAGCAGAGCATAATATGTAGTAGGAACTTAATCTTGCAAGTAAGGAATTAGGGTTCGCATCCCGTGACAATCTAACGCGAAAGACGTAAGTTCAAACAGTCGTACCTTCCAGTAGGTGAATAGGCTGCAAAACTCTTCACTCTGTATACTACATTTAAATTTTCCACAGTGTCTATGGTTGCAGGATGAATAAACTGGACGACACACACTCTGAGGGCGCAGGGTGTCAAGTTCGTCACTGAGGCTCCAAGTGAAGCGGATGTTGAGTTTTTAGTGTTTCTGCTGTGGCGGTCAGCTACACTTTATAAAGTCCAGAGGTCATTTTATGCAGGAAAAGCGGATGTTTCATGTAGAGTTAGTCTAATATACTTGTGTGTATTTTCATTTAAGTGTTTCTAAATTGAAGTAGTTTACACAAGCTTGATCTGCTTATTCATTCGTAAGTCACTTACCTTTGACACAACTGCCCTTCGCTGCATGGAACAGAATTGTCTTTACCTTCACAGGGAGCCCTCTCGATGTTCTGTAGTAAAGATGATGGTGCACAGTCGGTGGATCTCTTTTGTTACTTTTTTATGGGTTTTCTTTCGCACAGAGTCTCGAGACGTATACCGTAGGAAACAGATGACTGCTCATTCGATTAGTCTCCTGGCACAAGTGCGTGTTCCCTTCCTGTCATCTCTAAGGCGTATCCTGACCGTCGTCCCCCCAACTCTTATGTGTCCGCAATGACGTAAATGGACCGAGGTTCACGGCCTACTGATTCTAGGTGATATAATCGGCGGCGGGACTTACTGGCCATTTATTCCTCCGACGGTCCAGTACTGCTCAAGGACTGCCCCAACCCCCACCAAGTACCCATCTCACCTACTTTCGGTCTGTCCCGCGCGTCCGCCTGTCTCATGGAGGGAGCAGAAGTACAACACTCACTCTATAGCCCTATTACTAGTTATCACCTGACAGTGACACCTGACCCATTCATTAACAGCTGAGACGACTTTAATCGGCATCAAAGTTTTTCTCTCTCTCTCTGCTGCCTGTGTGTTCCAACGGCTCCAAAAGTTTGGTAGTGAATGGTTGATTTGGTACAATGTTAAACCACCGGTTTCAGAACCTCCGTGGCTTCTTCCTGGCCATTCACTCTCACATCCACGCTTGACTATCTACGCAACTTAGAGACAGTAAATCGTGCAAAGCTAGTGCCAGAGAACCGAAGATGCATAGCCTTTAGGATCACATATCTTGCTGAGCTCACCTCACTAACCCTACCTGTGAGGTGCAGGCCTCTAACTTGGAATCGCAGCCGGCGATAATTCGCTCATTGACTAACTTATCGGTTAACTGGATCCGAACTTTCAACTCGTATAAGCGCAACGCCAATGGATTTGAAAATATCATCGCCATAGAACAGCGCATCCTAAATACTACTGGTTATGTTTTTCAAATTATGTCTGACCAATAAGTTCAACTCATAATGCATTGTCTTAAAACAAAATTATATTAAAATTTGCTGTGGTCTATGCTATCGAAATACATGCATTATTTTTCGTCTTTAATTTTTTCTCATGTTTTAGAAGTTTCCTTTGTATTTCTGTTTACTCCTTTTATCGTGCTCTTGTTTTCACGTTTAAGTTGGCGAACAGTAAAACATACTTTACAGGTAAAGAAAATACTCTGATGATCTTCTTTAAAGATGTTTGTTTATTAATGGGGAAATATCACCCATGTTCCGATGTAGGTGCCATGAAAAAGCGACTAAAACTGCACATTATAACTATCACCGACATTGAAGTAAATGACACATTCAGGTGCATGATACCTTAGGGGTAACTCAAATAGACTCAAAAAATTATTTAAATATGCATTCACATCTCCAAGACCTACAACTTCAAACGTATTGTTTGTATTTCATGTCCTAAGTTAACTGTCTTTGTGAAAGAAATGCATTTACCTTTATCTCGCTCTTCACAGAAAGACAGGCAACTCACGTTATTGAGCAGAAAACTGAACGAAGCACATTGTACAAGACTGTGGACTGTGGACTGTGCAAGAAAAGTATTTTCAGCCAACGGCAGACTCACACCTTCCTGGTCTTGTTGGTCACAACCTCCTCCTTGCGTGCGACATTATATTTAGTAGACAGTGTGCCTCCTCTCCCACACGTCAGTCCCCGCCGCGCGCGCGACTATTTCTGTCACACAGATCGCCTACACTGACTTTTCTACGCATGCGCGAACTCGTTGCTACGATGACAGACCTTGACCTCGTCCCTGCGAAAGAAGCGCTAGCTCGCGCGACCGAAGCTCTCATTCAAAACAATACTGTCGGTATAAAAGTAATAAATATCGAGATGGACTTGTGCTAATTAAAAAATCTGAGACAGTGAGAATTTATAAGGTAAGTTATTGAAGAGAAGATAATGCTGTTGCGATCGAAATTTCCGAATTTTTTGTTTTTGTTTTTATATGCTATGCGAAACCTTCGAAATTACGATCGAATAGTGCATCTGCTCAGTGCACGAATTTGGGGATCTAAACCTGTGCTCTATATGTTTGTCATATTAAGCTAGTGGATTCCGAAATATTAAAAAAGCAGTACTTTTTTTTTTAACCACACTCTCCTTCAAGGCTGATAGTAAAATTAAATGAGAAAGTTGTGACATATGTTCTGATGAACAGTGCAACAGCACCGAGAAAGAACGAAGACAACGAAAGTGAACAAAGATGTGAAACTAGTCGCAGATGTGGAACAGCAAACTATACACCATTCGATGGCTCCAATATTGATATTAGATAGCATATGCTTAACAGCACAAAAATGATAACAATACTGATTGTGCATTTAATCTTTATTTTCAAAGCAGACAAAAATAACTTGCTTCTTAAAGAACTTTGCATGTGAAATGTATTTTCAGTATTCACATATATATATATGGCAACTATAAAATTACTACTTATCTTGGAAATCAGCTGCACCCTCCCATCATCTTTCCTTCATAGATCACATAAACACAGAAAGTAAGATATAGATCTATATTTTTCAATTTACAACACATCTCTTTATCAAGTTATATCTAGTTTAGAATAACAGTTACAAGAGGCAGATGGTGTATAATTCTCTCTAATTAATTTAAAAGAGGGAAATGAGATCAAAGCAACATGTCCTTCTAACACTAACACAGTAATAGAAAATTAGAATTCTGACCAATGTTGTTTATGAAACATCAACAGTTGTTTTAAGTCAGAATTTACATCACAATTATAATAATGGACAATATACAACATTTTAAACATAATCACCAATTATAATAATGGACAAAAAACATAAACAGTCAAATTATGTAGCATAGAATATTAACATGCATTCACATCTCCAAGACCTACAATTTCAAACGTATTGTTTGTATTTCATGTCCTAAGTTAACTGTCATCGTGAAAGAAATGCATTTACCTTTATCTCGCTCTTCACAGAAAGACAGGCAACTCACATTATTGAGCAGAAAAGTGAACGAAGCACATTGTACAAGCACAAGACTGTGGACTGTGCAAGAAAAGTATTTTCAGCCAACGGCAGACTCACACCTTCCTCCTTGCCGTGCACACACAGACTCACACCATATATATAGTAGACAGTGTGCCTCCTCTCTCACACGTCAGTCGCGCACCAGTAGTTCTCGTCGCGACACAGACGTAAACAGAGAACATATTCCTACGCTCTCCACAAAGATCATTCGTAAATTGTAAGAAACATACAGCGATGATATTCACATATGCAATTTCCAATTAATAATGATGTTTAACTCTAGCTAATAACAGTTTTAATTGCTTGTCCGCGAACTACATTTTTCGCGTAGTCTCTCCGTAAAAACAAAAAGTGCGTGTCTATTTTTACCTCGGGGATGGTTCGCCTGCAAAATCGGTTTTAGGCTCTAGGTGAGTGTCAGAATGTACCTTGCGTATAACACATCATGGGTTATCTTCGTTTAGAATAACAAGTTGTAAGACTTGTATAACGGGGACTCTCCCACGGTACCCAGATACACACACATAATATTTGGAGACAGCACGACCTGTCACACCGCTACAAAATATAAGGAAAGAAGACAGACAGAGAGAGCAAACAAAGAGTGTAACTAGTCACCCTCACCCGATATACTGGAAAACAAGTGACTTTGTTACCTAGGTCAGGGAGCAGAAAGACAAAAAATGAAAAGACACCAGTGAATAAATAACACAAGAGTATAATTCATAATATATAATACTACTTTATTAATGAACAACATCAAACAAGCACAAACGTCCACTCCCTAGCCTAGAACCCTTCATCTACAATCTAACATCTTCCTTTAATAAGCTCACCTCTCAACTCTCATCAAGTCGCGTGCCTGCCCTCGCTACATCTTTGTGAAGTGTGTAGACAGAGAGAGAGAGCGAGACATGTGTATCAGCCGCTTTTCATTACCGTGCACTGACTTATGGGATGCGTGTTGACCAAGCAGATCATTGAATGACCATTAGCCAAGCCTTAGATGGATAGAACCACACCTGTGATACTTGTCTGCGATCAGTTTTTGAGTAAGTGGCTGCCACTGTTTTCTGTAGTTGTCGAATTCTTGAAGCAGAACAACGGATCAGTGGGATGATAGATGCAAGACACGTGTGGAGAAAACATTCATATCACACTAAACATGTAGAACTGTGGACCACAAAGACTTCCTAACTAAACCTGCTTGGTGCTGTGATATTTCTCACATCCTCGATCTTGTCGTTGTAGTCCAAGAATTTGCGTTGCTAAGCTCAGGTAAACGCTATTCCATGGCTGTATGTCGAATAAATATACAATAGGAACTGAAATCGTTTGTGCCATCTGCGGTCGTGCTGCTCAATCACAGATGAATTGTCGGTGGTGTGTATGTGAGTGTGATGTAGGTTTGCGTATGAATGGCCTTGATGAAAGTTTTTTTAAAAACATTGTGTCAGCTGCTCATTTTTTTCCAGTTGTTCATATTTTTCACTTGCTCATATCTTGTACACTTAGTTTGTTTTCTTTAACTCACTTCATATTTTTCACCTTGTAACATTTTTTTTAACAACTAGATTTATCTTTAGTAACTGAGCACCCTTCCCATGTTTAAGTTGCACTTTGGGATTAATAACAGTTGGTTATTGTCATATCTGTTCGTCAGTAATTCAACAGATTTACTTCATAAACGTCTTTCTTCTTGGGAAGGAGTGGGGTCATGGGAGAAACCCCAAAAATATATAGAATAGTTCATATTTGTAAAGCTTGAATCAGCAGCGAATAAAATCCAGGTATCATTTTAATGTTTATTACAAACGGTATTTTCTTCTTGAATCGCTTGACATCAACTTTTTTTACACTCGGATGCAGTTCAGCAAGCACAAAAGAGAGGCGAAGGAGCACTACCGGAGGAGGAGGAGGAGGAGGAGGAGGGCACACCGCGGCAAGCACTGAAACACCTCCCAATCCACCCTCCGTACATCTGACCAACCAGCGCTGCTCCCTGTGATGATGACTGACAGGTGGACTCCGCCTACCCTTCCCTCATCCGTCTCACCATCCGCCGTCTCGCGCTGAGTGTTTGGAGTCCCTACAACATCACCGATAGAAGGCCTTATGATGCAGGTGAGTGCACAAAGTGAGCAGGCAGGAGGTCAAGGGTCACTTCATACAGCTCTTCAGGTAACGAGGCAACAGATTGACACTAGCTTGCGAAAACTTATACAGTGCATCAGATTATCACTAGATGATCAGTTACTTTATGTGCCACATTCCTCAGTCTAAAAAACCTGAGGAGACATCTTTGACGGATGATTATAAGTAAATGTTCTTTGCAATGCAAATATCTAAGAGGCGGTTACTGGTTGGAATTAGTTTGAGTTTCACTTTATATCGCGAAATGGATTTCAATGACAACAGTTTTTTTAAAAAATGTGTAATCAATCATTAAACAGCCCATTTCAATGTTTGTGTCAGTTTTTCCGAAATAGCTAAAATTCTTTAGTTCAAAGCTGCCTGACACCAACTCTTCTTTGAATGTGATGTGAAGGTATTCATAATCGTTTTCTTGCTTGCTTATATTCCCATGTCTCAACGCACTTCTGGTGTTTAATGTCTCAATGTCCAATTACTGAATATTAGTTTTTTTTCTGATTTTCTGGCTTCGTGTGTTAACAACTGACTTCCAGGTGCAAAAGTCCAGCCAGGTGTCTTCACCCAATAAGTGGCTCATAAGACAACACGAAAGCTATTGGTGACTGCTTGTGGAAAGACAGCGAACTTCTGGCCTTGGCAGAATCAGAAACAAAATAGAATAACAGAATGAAAAAGTAAATGCCTAAATATAAAATCATAAATCATCAAGTTAGTTCCATCATCCACCGTTTTCTCATTATTATTATGAGCTCACTACACAATAAACAATAAAATCTTATGATTATGCCTGTGTGCCACATAGGATAGACTTAAGGTCTTAAGAAAATTTTGTTACACTTTTGGACCTCGTAAGACTGGACTTTTGGCCAATTTTTTTTCCTAGTGATTATCCTGAAGACTATAAAATGGAATGTCCTACTATTTTTAGAAAGATTCCAGTGGTTATTCCCACAAACAATAGTTAGAGCTGCCTTTAGAAATTTGTAACCAAGTATTTTAAATGTGTTTCAGGTTGTCTACTTGTCTGGCATAACAACAACGTCTACAAGTTTCCAGCTGATTGTTATGAAGAACTGAATTCAACTGAGTGTATTTATGGTATGAAAGATTGTGATTAAAGATGTGTAAAATTAAGGTGACCAGACAGTCCCGCTTTTGACCTCTTGTCCCGCCTGCTCATCGGGCGGGAAGCCCAATGTCCCGCTTTCTGGCTTTCTAGCAAGTCCATCAAATGTGCCGGTTGTCTTTAAAAATCACTTTTTTCGGCGTCTTACGTGACGACAACCATCATCTGCACGCGGTCCCGCTTCGCCCCCGAAACGTCTGGTCACCTTAGTAAAATAGTTTCACATTAACATTTTCTATTTGGGGGGAAAAAAAGTTAACACACTATTCGTAGTCTACGATCGCCGTTCCTCCTGAGGACAAATTAATTTGTATTTAGTGTACAGGTGACATTATGCCGCTCCATCACTGTTGTGCATAATTATTACTTATTTACTTGTTATTAATTTGGACTTCACAATTGACAAAACTTTAACAATTTATAACAGAATATAAACTCTTAATTAGTGCACTTTTATTCAATGTTCAGTAACTCACAGAAGTGCGTTTGTTTACATTTTACCTTTTTCGTTCTACATCAGGTTTTTGGAAGATGAAGGTCAAGCAAGACAGAAGAAGTCAAGAAGTGCTAACGACTGTGAAAAAAGTTGTCGACTCTGAAACATATTAGGACTGATAAGATCTCGGATTCTGTCTTGTTTAAAAATATATAATTTCTGTGCCCATCATATACGGAATCCGGTTTTAAACTCACTTCACTATAAGTCAAACTCAAAAATATTAAAAATATATTTTAACAAATCTGTGCAGTTTTTTTTTACATTTGTGTAAGCAAACTAATTACACAGTAACAAATTAAGGATAAGAAGAGGTTTGGAACGTTTCCAATTTTTCAGTGTAGATGGCAGAATGTTTAATGACATATGCTGATGGATACCAACAAAAATTGTTAAATTAACATTCTCATTACCTCTGTTCTAGTTTCTGTGAAATCACTGATCTTGTCTATTTGAACCAACCATTTTGCACAAATAGTTTATAATACTTTTATATGAAGTATTAATCTCAAATTACATGTAGTAAAGTCTGTCTGAACTGTGATTAGCTGCTGGTTACTAATGTCCACTGTAGCCAGTGACCTATAGTTTGAGGTTAATATACAGGGTTGTCCATGGGACATATTTTCTATCCCATCCCATCCCATCCCATGGCAATTTATGCCTGTCCCATCCCATCCAATCCCATGACGTTTCCCTGGGCAGGATCCCATGGTAATAAATTCATATGGACAACACTGCGGCATCTGCACAATGTTAACGAAAGTCATGGCATAATGAAACTGGAAATAAAAAAAGTAGTTTCCTCCTGCTTAAAAGTCCTGACAAATTTCAGCGGTCCAATTTATTTTACAATATCAAGTATCCGACTACCATGGAAATACAAATGTTGCTGTCCATCCCATCCCATCCATGGGCGTTCCATGGGATGCCATGTCTAAAAATTCCTATGGACAAACTGCGTGCATGGAGCATAATGAAACTGGAATAAAAAAGTATTTTCCTTGCTTAAAAAAGTCTGACATCGCAAATTTCAGCGTAGAATTTATTTTACAATATCAAGTATCGACTATCGATGGGAAATACAATGTGTGCTGTGCCCATTCCCATCCATCCCATGGGGCGTTTCCATGGGATTATTGCCATGTAATATACACCTATGGACAAACTGCCGCATTGCAGCACAGGTTAACAAAGTCATAGCATAATGAAACTGGAATAAAAAAAGTATTTTTCCTTGTTTAAAAGTTGACAATGATAATTCAGCGTCAATTTATTTTACAATATCAAAGTAATCGACTACCATGGGAACAATACAAATGTGTGGCGTGCCATTCCCTCCCATCTGCCATGGGCTTCACATGACTTCCATGGTCATAACAATTCCTAGGACAACGCACTGCGCATTGCACACAGTGAACAAAGTCCAGCATAATGAAACTGGAAAAAAAAGTATTTTCCTGTGCTTAAACAAAAGTCTGAAAATGCAAATTTCAGCGTACTAATTTATTTTACAATATCAAGTATCGGACTACCATGGGAAATACAAATGTGTGCTCGTGTCCCATCCCATCCCATCCCATGGGGCGTTCCCATGGGATTCCCATTGTAAATACATTCCTATGGACTGCGCATTGCACACATGTTAACCAAAGTCATGGCAACATGAAACTGGAATAAAAAAAAGTATTTTCCTGTGCTTTAAAAGTCGACAATGCAAATTTCAGCGTAAATTTATTTTACCATATCAAGTATCGACTACCATGGGAAATACAATTGTGCTGTGCCCATCCCATCCCATCCCATGTGGCGTTCATGGTTGTGCCATCCGGTAATAACCATTCCTATGGACAACACTGGCATTGCACACAATGTTAACAAATCATGATAATGAACTGGCAATAAAAAAAGTATTTTTTCCTGTGCTTAAAAGTCTGACAATGCAAAGTTCAGCGTAAATTTATTTACAATAATCAAGTATCGTACCATGGAAATACAAATGTGTGTGTCCCATCGCCATCCCATCCATGGGGCGTTTCCCATGGATGCCTGTTGATAAACCATTCCTAATGACCACTGCGGCACTTGCACACAATGCAGAGTATGCGCATCATGAACTGTGAAATAAGAAAAAGGTATTTTTCTGTGGCTTAAAAAGTCATGCTCAGCTTTTCAGAGTAAATTTCAATTGTTTACCATTCATAAGTATAACCATAGGGTAGATAGAAACTGGAATCCAGTCCACAACAATGCGGTAATAAATATCCTATGGAACAAACCTGTGCTTGCAACATCGTTAACAATAGGTATGGCTTTGAGCAAGGCATAAGAAACGAAAAAAAAAGTATTCCTTGTGCTATCAAAAAGCTGACAATGGCAAATCTTCAGCGTAAACTTTAGTTACCCAATAGCATATCGACTAACCATACATCGGACCTCAAAATACAAAATGTTGTGCTGTTGCCATCCCCATCCCACCCAGGGGCGTTCCCATGGGATTTGCCATGTTACGGTAATTAACATTCCTATGGACAACACTGCGCATTGCACACAGGTTAACAAAGTCAGGCATAATAACTGGAAATAAACACAAAAGTATGTTCCTTGCTAAAAAGTCTGACAAGCAAATTTCAGCGTAAATTATTCAACATTACAAAGTATCGACTACCATGGGAAATACAATTGTGGCCTGGGAAGGCCATCCCAGGGGTCCCAGTCCCATGGGCTAGCGTTCTGCCGATGGCATTGCCATGGAATAACCAATTCCTATGGAGCCAACACTGCGGCCATTGCCTACCATGTTAACACAAGTCATCAGCCCATGAATGCATACTGGCAAATAAAAATAGTATTTTCCTGTGGTGCTTAACCGTCTGGCACCAATGCAACATCTCGCCGTAAAGTTTATTTTACAATAAAGTAACGGCGACGTCCATGGAATGCATGTGTTGCTGAATCCCATCCAAATCCATCCAATCGGGCGTTTTTCCATGAGAATTGATATGTGAAATAACATTCGTATTGGCAAAACTGCGCGCATTGCAACATGTAACAAAGTCATGGCATGAAACTGGACATAAAAAAAATATATTCCGTTTCCTGTGCTAAAAAGCTCTGACAATGCAAATCAGCCGTCAAATTATTTTCAAACAATATCAGTGCTATGTGATACCATGGGACACAAATACAAATGTGTGCGTGTCCCATCCCACCCATCCCATGGGGCGTTCCATGGGATTGGGCCATGGTAATACATTCCTGATGGACAACACTGCGCATTGCCACATGTTAAACAAAGTCATGGCATAATGAAAATGGAATAAAAAAAAAGTATTTTCCTGTGTTAAAAAGTCTGACAATGCAAATTCAGCGTAATGTTATTTTACAATTATCAAGTATCGACTACCATGGGAATCCACACAAATGCTTGGCGTCCCCCCACCAATCCCATGCGGCGGTTTCCCCCTGGTATACATCTCCTTTTGAACACACTGCGTTTCCCATGTTTAGACAAGTCAAAACACCAGAACAACCCATTGGGCCATCACGTGCACACATTTTAACAAAGCATGGCATAATGAACATGAAATAAAAAAAGTATTCTGGCCTGACATCTAAAAACTGACAAGAGCATCACGAATGGGGAAATAGATTACAATACAATTCTGACGAATTCAGAGCGAAGTTTACACTACATGAAATACAAATGTTGCTGTTCCATCCCATCCATCCCATGGGGACCTCGTTTTCCATGGGTGATTCCATTCCTACATGGACAACACTGGATAATATACAATTCAACAGAGCAACGTGGTACATAAATCACCTTACATCATTCTGCGTACGATATATATCTTTTCTATGCAGTGGACGATAGACCTTTGTGAAATTAGTTCTCGTGAACGAAACATGGCGAACAGACTTAAAGTCAAAGGGAGATAAACCCTCTACATACTACTTTCTACTCAGACCACGCATCTACAATACTGTTTGAGAATTGGATTGATTTAAAAGTAAAATGTTCTCTACTAACTTATAACTAGCCAACCACCGATCCATACTAACGTACAAGTGAGTGTCCATATGTATGTATGTGTGTAGAATTATTTAATGATATACATCTGAGTCCGTGAAAAAGTGTGTGTGTGTGAGAGAGAGATACAACTGACTGATTGATTCAAGGGCCATTGCCCTACTGAAGAAAACAAAGTCAGGATAAAACAGTTCTACACACAGTTCACAATAACTTACACTAGCTGACTAAATGTAAAGTAGACTATGCCAGTTACCATCAAAACACAAATTACTAATCTTAAGCATCTTCATATACCATACGCAAGACAATTTTTTGACCTAACTTTCTAGATATTTGCTTAAAAAAAAATAATGACAAATTCATTGTGGTATTTTGTCTCAGTTGATGCTAATAATACACCAAGTTTTTATAAGTTTTGCAGAGTGTAAGATCTCCTATGTGAATATCTAACTCTAGGGTCACAGTGGAATACAAAATGTACTTCATCTTCTTCAGTTAATTTACAGACGATGCTTATTAAGTCCTGTACATCGTGTTTATGTCGAAAATACTGAACAACAATACTTTCTCCCATTCTAAATGTTGCCATAATACTCTGCAAATGGTCTAAATTCATAGATAAATAGGATTTAACACTGTTCAACATGCCATAGGTCCAGTAGACACTACTGTTAATATGACTATTCCAATCCTGCCACACACACAATTAATCTTTCTTTCAACTCTTGAATAAAAATATTTATATTTTCAACACCTTGATTTATCCAGACAAAACCAAATCCAAGGGAAAAAAGTTTTATTCTAATAATTAACCATTCTAATCATTCTAATAGTAAGGTAACACCATGTTTTCAATTCCGAATTGCTGTTACAGCTCGTTTATCAATAAAGATGAAGAATAATATAAGGGTATACACATCATCCTGCTTGACACCCTTAGAACAGTTTATGTGATCACTTATCACTAAACCACATTTTATTCTAACTTTAACATTGTCATATATTGCTTTAATGGGAGATACAGAGATCAGAGATATGTAATGTGTATATATAATTATATATGTAGGTGGGTCTGTAGACTCTTTGCAGTGCAAATATAGAGAGAAACAAAACAGCTCAGTTTTTTAATCCCCTATTTAATGCCTTGTAGTCCCACAGGGGAATAGAGTTAAATAATTTTTATAATTACCGTCTAACCATTAAAGATAAAGTAATAATATATATTCCACATCATTGTAATCAGAAATTTAACAACATTGTAGACCGGAAGCAAAACATATTTTTCGCTGTACGTAGTTTGGACTGATTGCAGATCGTAATGAACCACTCCACTATCCCAAGAAGATTGATAATTTATAGAGAGCTACACGCAATCTGACAAAAAAGGTTTTTACTACTTTGTGCCAAGGAGTCTGGCAACTGCCCAATGGTCCAATCATTGGCTGTACAGTGGAACCTCGGTTAGCGAACGCCTCGGATAGCGAATATTTCGGTTAACGAACACAATCGTTAAAAATTTGTCTTCGGATAGCGAACAAAATTTCGGGAATAACGAACAGCCTACGTAACCACACGTGGAACCGACCAGCATGTTCATCAATTCGCGCTCGAGACACAGTTAGCGATCAGTCGTCCCTTTCCTATGCGCATGCCTCTTATTTAGTGATTGTTGTGCTTTTATTTTAATAACAATAATCCTCAATCATGGCTTTTCCAAAGAAAGATTAGAAAGCAATTAATAGTAGTGAGGTAATGACAAGGAAGCGGCCAACAATGAATTGAAAAAGGAAATGATTTCAAAGTATGAAGTGACATGCTTCTGTCGATATGTGATGTCATATTACCGAGAGTTTTACAAAAAAAAAAAGGCAGAAGGACAGACCACTGGACAAGTTTTTTCCTTTAAACCTCAAAGCTAACAGAAAAGTGAAGTCACCCCCGATTTTACAATGTCACGTGTGCTCTGGAGGGGAATCAAAGCAAGTAATTCCACCCCTTCCTCCCACACCTCCATCCCCCACGAAACCGTCAAAACGGCAATTTTTCTGATGTTTAAATACTTTCCGTTAATGTTTTATGTTTTATTAACTCCATTTATGCTGCATTATAACTGTTCTCATTAAAGCAAACATACCTATACATGTATAGTCCCGTAACTTTTCAAATATTAGCAGTCAACAGGGGCTGGGAACCATTAAATCCTATTTCTTTATTTCTTATGAAAAAATTGTTTCGGATCACGAACTTTCGGATAACGAACAGCTTTCCAGAACGGATTAAGTTCGTTAACCGAGGTTCCACTGTATCTTCAACTGTCGCCACCATATGCAATAATACCTACAACACCAGCATGGTCTCGTCTACAGCTTCATCTTCGTGAAAAGCATATTTAACAGTCTATCCCGAGAGACTAGCATATGATGCAAAAGCAGGACTCGTTAAAATCATGGAAGCGCATTACAAAAGTTCAATGAGTGCAGTGATACTGAATAGCAACAGAGAGTTGAAAGATAGTTCTTTTTTCACACAGAAAGCACCCGTTAAATTTTCTGTACTGTGCAACATCTTAGAGAATATCGTTCGACAAACACTTCACAAAGATCACACTTCCATTTCCGTAGGTGAATGGGTGGGACTTAGTTAAACTGGGTACAGCTCTAGCAGGTGAAGAGATCCAGTACTTTGGAGCCACCCAGTGCAAAGATGACATCTCCACGACAAACATCCGCTTCAGGATTGCAACAGCAGCAATGGTCAGGCTGGACAGGCTTTTGAGATTTCTTTACTCGAACCGCTGCCAACCAAAAGATGCACGAGAGAAATATCTGTCCCTCATTGTATTCCAATACACTGTCGGCCAATGCAACTTCATATATGTCAGGGTTAGGGTTAGTCATATATGACAGAGGAGCCCTATAAATTGAAGGAGCCCTATAAATGTTTACCACAACAATCGTCATGTGTTATTTATAGTCAGCAAGCTTCTCGGCCAGTATTTACTTCCTCCTCCTCCTCCTTCACCACCACCACCACCACCACCACATTAATGGCCCGTGCACAAGCACAATAATCTTGTCGCTTCCCTCGACCCAGGAAAGCTGGATGTTCACATAATTTTAGACATCGCGGTCAGAGGGTGGGCCAACTTGAGTCGAACTTGACGGTGCGTGTCAGAAACACACGGAGAGAGCTGTACGGGGATTTGGGGGATTAGGGTGAGTATGGGAAGTTGGGTGTGGAGGGTTGGGGTGTGTGTGTGTGGGGGGGTATTTCAGAAGTATAAATCACACTGCGAGGTTAGTTGACCCGAGAGGGATCTGAGGGAATAAGTCGCTCGAGTAATCGCACTAACAGTCGCAAGAACAGTGCATGGACACGCAGACCCTAATGAACTATTTAATAAATAACTGTTAATCCATCACATTTTCCGGTATAGCAGTTACTTCAAGTCTGCTTCACCGATAAGCGCACAAAGTACAGCTACATCCATTTTCCCATGCCACTTTTTAGCTGTATCTGATTTTAAATGATAAGTACCAGCTAAAAAAAATCCACAAGTAGAAAACTAAGCTTCGACTTTAAAGTCATCGAACTTTCGAAAAAAATTATCCACACACTAACTGATTTTAACATTATTATAAGACTTTATAAAATGGCCTTGACGAGATTCAACTTAAAATGTTCGATTATTCTTTAGGTTCTTGTTCCGATATGTTTACTTATTATGATTGTTGTCATACTAATAACATAGTAAATGTCTGGTCCTAACTTTCGGATACTTTTTTCGTAATTGTGTGAATAATGACCAGAAAAATCTAGGGCTAAAGTGACTACACAATCTCAATGCGTACACCACTGTGGTAAGAACTTTCAAATGGGGAATTAGAGTTCGCATCCCGTGACATTTTGAAGCTTTCTGATGCCATCCTGCTCTGCTGCCTCACTTGTATATACTGCATGCAAACTCCCGATGTGTCCTCATCCGCATTTGATTGAATGTATTGGTACCAGACTATGTCCTGCTGAGAGCGAAATTCTCCACGTGAAAGGCACACACCGCGGGTAGCTCTGAGGGAGCTCATGAGTTCATGAATCATCAACCTCTAAAAGTTATAAACCTGTATAGACTTTTGTGTGAGAAAAGTAGCTTGTTGTTGATCATGTAAGTAGGATTATAATGATCACTTGATTCCATTCAATCATTATAAGCGCACACAAAGGTCATTGCTGATCATGTTTATAAGCGATACTACCCACTTCCATGCACTTATGTGAGCCGTAAATTAGACCGGAAGTTCACCACTTAACGATTGAAGTTACGCGCAGGAAGTGTACATATAGCTAAACTCTAACGTATAATCTCACATACATATTTGTTGGCGATTCTCGTCCACCTTCCCCAGTTAACTTTTCTCTCGACATGACTTGTCATTACTTTACACTAGACATAGTCTGCATCTGGAAACGGAACATGAATAATTCTTCATCTTGTAGTCAGTGCTGGGCACGTGCAAGTTGATTGTGTGACCACACTATATCACTCAAAGTTATAATAGAAAGCGAGACTGCTGCAGACAGGTTAGCTGCTTTCAGTTGTCGTGTCTTTCCATTAGTTAGTCATATGTAATATGTATTCCCAGTTTTCATTTGTTATACCAGTGCTATTCACTCGAGCAAGCGGCCCGGTGGCGCAACGGTTAGCGCTGTTAGCGCCTGTCACCAATACAGTGAAGGCTGGCTGCCCTGAGTTCATTTCTCGTCTCGGGCATGCTGTTCTTTCTCTGCACGTGGCATCTGTTACAGGGCTGGCTGCTCTCCGCCAAGGACGGTCCCAAGCCCGGCTGAAAAAGGAGAGGTTGGGCGTGGGGCCAAGCACGCGCCCATATCCCGTAAAACAAATCCTTGCTTACTAAAAACATCGACAACAGTAAACTGTCGTCGATGGCCTATGCACCAGGAGGTGCGAAGGGCAATAATAATATAAAATAAATTCACTCGAGCAGCCATCTTACACTCCCACTCCACCTACTCCCCTTCGAAAAAGGCACCAGAAATCAACTATGACTCTTTCTGTCTTTGTTTCCATCTGTGTGTGTGTGTGTGCGCTCTCCCAACCACTTAACTATCAACTATCTAACTATCTAACTATCACTTTTTAGTCAGTGGTAGGTCAATTTTTAAGCTTAAAAAAGAATAGATTGCTGACCACTAACTATCTAACGTCAGATAGTATTGGTTTAGCGACCAACCCAAAACGCTTGAACACCAACCGGTTCGAAACCCACGCGACGAAACTACTTTACTCTCGTGATGACAGCTACTGTAAGCCATACATAAACAAAATGAAATCTTAATTGAATACAACTCTGGACAAGTTTGAAAAGAATAGTTGAGCACTGGCTATCCCTATACAGAGGTCAGCGCCAACTAAAACATAACACACAGTAGATGTTCTACTTTGAAGATAAATAACAGCAGTTTCACCTCATGCCTCTGTCTACACAACCTAACGACATACAATACCAAACTGTCTACCTTCAGATGCTTGCTAACTATCTATGAGTAAGATTCTTAACATAAGATATGCAAGGTTTACAAGACCCTCAGAAGCACTTTCTGACGCATGTGAGATACAGGTCGAGAGTATCGCACGTGAAATACAGGTCGAGAGTACTTGCAAAAAGTTGTGTCCACGTATAAAGGACAGGTCACTGTGTGACTCTATCTCCTCTCTCTTGTGTTAACTGTTAACTCAGATTTCAACGGAACGTTAGTTGTTGATCGTCTCCATGTTCTCACTTGTATCAGATATAATAATATTTAAAGTTGGACAATGATTTCATCATACAAACATTTCACAATGTTATTCCGTCAATAATAATAATAAAAATATTTTTAACGGAAAGAGGCAATTATGACGCAGTCCACACCACTAGTCAAGCACACGTTCACCCGTCAGAAGGAAAAACTCTCGCACTACAGGCCGGACTATGTTTTACATTGTTTTATGTCCCAACAGACCGTCAGCGACCTTGTCCGCAATCAGATACCCCTTTTCAGGCCCCATCCTGCCTCTTACAAGATACGGATGAGGCATGACGGTTTCCTTCAGTGATGTTTACTTTCTAACCTCTAACCTATAACCTCTGTTACTCATTTTCGCGTCACATTCAACCTCTCAGCACAACCGCCTGATGGGCCTGGCGGTGACAAGTGCACCGTGGGCATGACACATTCGCTTTGTTGTGTTGCTACGTTTCTTCTACCGCAATCAAAAGGTCTCGAAATACTAAGGTTCCCTTCCCCCTGGTGCCGGGTTTGCCCTCACATACCATCAGAACCAGCGAGGGGCGGAGCTTAGACTAGCGGTGACGTCAGAGGCCAGATTATAAACTTGCTGTTTCATTGGATAAGGCGCATATGCACTACTTGATGAGTGACAGCAAAGCGAAGGTCATTAACATTGTGCCAGCGAAAAATTGAAATTCGGAAACTGTTAGCACAAAGCTGTTTCACAGCGAGGTGCACATTGGCATCCAGGTAATCTCACTGGCGACAGTTTGGTGACAAGAGGCTGAGCACTGCACACAGGTAAGGTTCTGCTCGCTTCTAGATTGTATGATGGTAGAGTGGGTACTTTACAGGTGTGTGGGGGGGGGGGAGCTTACGTTTGTAAGGGATGTGGTGGATTGCCTGTAACGTGAAGTTAACATAAGGATTACCAGCAGCATCCATCCACGTGTCCATCCACCCAACTATTAACTAATATCAGCTGACAAACAATGACACTGGTGCACTAGTCAGTTACTGTAGTAGGTAAGGCACTAAGCTTACTCAGATGTCTTTGTGTGGGATGTGGCGACACTAACCCTCATGCCTCTCTTTGAACTGTTTTGTAGAAGAAATCAAGGTTGAAAGCAACAACTTGTTAATATTTCATTTGCTGTACTTAAAAAGCTGTCGTGTGTGTGTTAAAGTCAAGTTTTGAAATCGTGGGCGGTTGGCATTGCCATAGCTGGAGTGACGTTCCGAGGTCTGGTTGAATGACATGGTTGTAACAGTGGACTGATGTGCTGAAACAATGATGGAAGGTTGAAGGGCTCTGGAGATGTTTACTACCAAATGCTCTGATAGAAACTGTTATAAGCAACTGTTAACCCTGGCATACGGATTCCGGAGGTAGGAATGAATACCTGTATTGTGATGACTTCCGAACATGGAGGTCGGTATGTGTCACATTTGTTGAGACAATAAACGGCGTAGTTTTACTTTCCACTTGTCAAAATACAGCATTTAGACCTACACCTTACTATTATGCTTTATCTTTTATTGTATAAGATGGAGTATTTACTTACGCTAATTATCAGTAGTACGGATCTGTCTGCCGAGGAGCATTGGTACAGGAGGAGGAGGAGGAGGAGGAGGAGGAGGAGGAGGAAGAATAAGAAGAAGTTCGAGAGACACTATCTTATCGTGATCCGCCCACCTTACATTAACTAGACTTATCATTACTATGAAGACTCCTGTTGTGTTGTGATACATTGTCACTACTGAATAATTTTATCTGCAATACACAAATTACAACTATGTTAATTCATCGTGGGAAATAAAGTGACACTTGATTGATGATGTTTGATGGAAAGATAATAGAAGCACTAGAGGGAAATAATTATTTAAATCACAGCTACCTGTCCACCATGTTCTGCTTTTGCTGCTGTTAAAATCGAGATTTCAAGCAGCACATCTTGTTGTTACTATTTTCTGCTGGTCTGCACGAAGCGCGTGGTCCTGCTCACAACGACAATAAACAAAGTCCATCCTTGAAAGCGCAGGCCTCCCCCCGTCCTCCACAATCAGCTGCGGCCGCAGTCTCGCCCGAAATACCAAGCCACCGTCACAAGCTGACCCCACATCCGGACAAACCCTAGGCTCATGTTGTGACCCTGTGATGGTCTGATTGAAAGCAAATGCAATTTTTAGGCGCCTGCGTTGTGACAATGCAGAGAGCGAGTTAATGGGTCTACGTTACATTCCCACGTGCTGCACACGGGTCAGCGGGACGCCTCCCTGATTGGCTGACGAATGTCTCCACCAACCAATGGAAAGAAAAGTTCACAGAATCAATAGGGTTGTAAAAAAAAATGCAAATCATGTGACCCAACTGAAGGTTCATATCCAGACTCATTCATACGCACACGCATCACTGAAGCTCGCCCTAGCAAGACAGACCGCTGCACACAGGTAAGGTTCTGCTCGCTTCTAGAATTGTATGCTGGTAGGGTAGCTTGCAAGTGTGTGTGTCTCTGTGTGTGTGCGTGTGTGTGGGAGAATGAAGCTTACGTTTGTAATGAATGGGGTGGGCTGCATCTTACGCGAAGAAAAAATAATGATTAACAGCAGCATCCATCCACCCAGCTATTAACTAATACCACCTAACAAACAAATATACAGGTGCACTGGTAAATTACTGTACTAGGTAAGGTACTAAGATTACTCCGATGTCTTTGTGTGGATGTGGCCATCAGTGTACGCCCATACATCTCTTTGAACTGTTTTGTGGAAGAAATCAAAGTAAAAAGCAACAACTTGGCACACTTATTTTGTTTATATTTGTGTGTGTTAAAGTCATGTTTTGAAATCGTGGGCGGCTCGCGTGGCCGTAGCTGGTGTGAAGTTCCGAATGGCATAGTTGTAACAGTGGACTGCTCTGCTGAAGCAATGATGGAAGATTGAAGGGCTCTGGAGATGTTTACTACCAAATGCTCTGATAGAAACTGTTAAAAGCAACTGTTAACCCTGGCATACGGAATACGGAGGTAGGCATGAACACCTGCATTGTGGTGACTAGCGAATACGGTAGTCGGCAAACAGTGGAAGACTTGTGGCTGGGTGAGCGTAGTACTAGAGAACTTGTAAAATGCTAAGAAATCATCAAATTAATTTCATCATAACTAGTTTTCTCTTTTTCGCTTATAAAGTAGTTTGCGATCCTTGCTTTCACATTTGTTCAGACAGTAAACGGTGTAGTTTTACTTTCCGCTTGTCAGAGTTATAGCCTATTATTATTCTTTATCTGTTATTGTATAAGATGGAGGATTTACTTACGCTAATTATCAGCAGTATGGATCAGTTTGTCGAGCAGGGCTGAGCCAGAAGGGGAGTCTGTAGAGTTTATATGAAGACGCGTAGTGTTTCGGGTCAGAAAGTAGGATTTTTTCGTTTGTTTGGTTTGCTGTTTTATTAGTCACTTTGGTGTGATTAAACAGGTAGGTAATCGAGTGTGACATCGTGCCTATGTACTGGTTGGTTTTGCGTGTGCATGTTTATCGTTTTCTTCTCTTCTGTCTTGTGGTCATGTTAGTGAATGAAAGACAATAAAAGATGAAAGCAATCAACATGGATTGCTTGACACTTCCTTGACCCACCAGTAGCAGCTAGACGAATATAGTAACGTGAACACGTCAGGTCGGGGCGGAAGTATGAGAGAACTTCGCTGAAAGGTCAGATGTTCGCTGCAGAATGATACATGGGCGGCGAGGTGGCGGTGGTGGTGGTGGTATGCGCACGCTCGCACGTGTCGACAGGTCACGGTGTTAAGGACTCTGTAGCAGCCAGTCTGTACATACACGACGTGCTCCACTGCATGCAAGGGTACCTGTGACACCCTACGTCACACCCAGACACTACAGTCTTTGTCTAATGACCGTCTCCTAATCATTCCGTTCACCAGAACATTTGATTACATGATTTTTATTTACTGTGCTCTCTCTCTCCCTCCATATCCGCCACCTACTCACAACTGAATCTTTAAGTGTAGTTAAACATTACTCCTCTTTATCACAAACCCTTATTGCTACTCGTCTTCCTTCGCAAAATAACGTTAAGGGAAATCGAGCGAAACTAGACAATCGAGCCAAAGAGTTGCACAGTGCACCTATACCAACTAGTATAGCCAGCCCCTAGCGGAGGAAAATGCGCGACCTTCGGGGGTTCCCCATCTTCCGGTTTGTTTTGCGTTGGACATAAACAATAGCCTCGCGCGCTGTACGGCGGCTCGGCTGTGTTTTGCTGTGGTGCGGTGGTCGGGCTGTTCGGCGGCTTAGAGTCTATTGCGGGGGTGCTAGCTGCGGCTTGGCGGTGCTATGCTGTGCTGCGGTGCACACGCTGTTCGGCGCTATTCACTGCGTGCGCAACATCTTGGCGTGAACCGTGCGACAAGCAGACCAGTTAAAACTGGAAGGCCAGTAGCGAAACATTCCGTGAAAACACTGCGTCAGGGTGTGACACTTTTCTCCACGATTGATCATCCCCCAACAGGCGGCACAATAACCGACTACATAAACCAAACAACCAGCGGGACAGTACAGAGCGTTTGTAGTCTAGACACCTACTGTAAGTACGATTTTGTCACGATTAATCCTCGCTAGCTTTTTCTGACACTTGGAGCATCACAGGATGCGAACCCTTATTTTTCCTCCCCGAAAGGTAAAGTTCTCACCATTGTGCCATCGAGCATCGAGGCTGTGCTATCCCTAGCCTGGAAGTATCCAAAACCGGATTGTTCATCAAAGAACACTAGAAACTTTCGAAGGTAGAACTGTGAAGTTATTGTCTGAACAAATTAAAGCAAACTGCTTTCTTGGTGAGCCCATAGGAATGAAAAAAATGACATTAATTAGATGATTTAAATTGTTAAGAAATTTTTTTAAAATGCTGACATTTCGATGAGATTGTGTCATCAGAAATCATACACAAGGCCCGCTACCCCGCTGTCTCAGCTTCTCGCCATGTTTAATGTTCTTGAATCCTGACCCACTGTCTTCCTCTCGAGAGACTGTACATCACACCTACAACAAGACGACTATTATCTCCAGGCACTGTGGGGCAGGCGTGTCTATTTACTTCACTTTGTTGACATTTTATGTTAATGTGTTTAACTGTTGCTTTTATTTATGATTAGTTTCGCTACATTCTGACCAATCAAATGTCTCGACTCTCTGCTGGCTACCTACCACAGTCTCATAGGTCGTACGGGCATACGTACACATGCATCACGATGAAGGATATTGTCTTTAATCCTTTTTTTATTTTAGCATTTCGACTTTTTACATCCACTGGCGAAATTTTCCTATAGAAGGGATGTGAATAGTTTGATCTGTTCATGTCATTTTCCCTTATTTACTGACCACCCACGTGTTCACAGCTCTGAAATATTCACCTCATTTAATGGTGGAGACTCTAGCTGTGTACACTTTTTCGAATGTTTGCTGTTTATGTTACTAAACAAAAGATAGATATTAACAAATAACTTGAATGTATATTGTTAGATACTGGAAAAAATATTGAGCGATTACAGTTAATGATTATTGTAAAAGACCGAAAAGATTGTAAAGACACGAATTTGATTATATGTCTGCTTCTTTATCTGTCTCTATTATTGGACAATGTTAGTATGATATGGAGGGGGTGTCCTGCTTCGCTAGATATTTTGAATTGTTAAAACTGTTATTTTTAATGTTCTCATTGTCTGTTGATATCTACAGCATACCTGTCACCTACAGGAATGTCTGACCATCTTCCAGCGGCTGTAGTCTGCAGGTTTCCACACATGAGGATGGAGGATCTACGCTACGGATCTTTTGCCTCGGATCCCAGCCTTTGGACCACACAATGGTTCTCATTGTCAATGCCTAGCAGGTATTGTTATCATCAGCATTCTAATCGTTCAATTTACTCATTCGAGCTCTAGTTCAGACTAACAGGTAGCAAGGCAGTGTTACCAAAATATCATCAGTACATATTTACGTTTGCTCAGGTAAGTAAAACCTCTATAACTCATGTCATTAGCACGCGATAGCGCATGTACACAAGTACACACACGGACTACTTACAGTGTTATTTCTGAAACATCAATAAGTATTTATTTAACTTTGGTTAACCATTTTTTATGTGTGTTGTTTTTCTACAGGCTATCAGCAGACGGCTACTTCTACAACACCGAAGAAAGAAAGGTGTTGTGCTTCTCGTGCGGAGAGACGGCCGGAAGTCACAGTAGCACGTGCTCCAGACACGTGCATCACGTACCTTTTCATCGGTGTGCGCAGGTCCGGGCTAATGAGCAGGCCGCCGCCAGAGACCTCACTGACCTCCTCAGGTCTCCACAGTTCCGCCTCAGACCCCATGTCCACCTGGTCGTTCAAGAAGAAGATCCACCTGCAGGAGACATAGTAATAGAGCTTGTAATAGGAATGTGTTAGATAGAGTTGTGAGTGTGAGTGGGAGGGTGATTGGGGAGAAGCAGGAGTGTCTGAGTGAGTTGTATGAAAGACGAGTAGTACGGAAAGCGAGAGTGATTGCGAAAGATAGTACACATGTTTTAGCTCAGTATTATAACCTTCTTCAGTCCAAGAGACGTTTTAATGTTCCAAGAGCTTCCACTGCCCGTTCTAGGAATAGTTTTTTAAACAAGTCTGTGGTCTTACTGAACAAGTGTTGTAAGGATTTGTGAGTGTGTGGATGTGGGTGTGTGGTTTTGGGAATATAGTTTTAGTGTTGTTTCTTATTTAGTTGTGTATTTACATGGACTGTAGGTGTTTGTGTGAGATGATAGTTTGAGTGGAATTAAGTTGTTATTAAGTTTTTATTATAAGTTTTTATTATAAGCCAGTTGTTTTACCACGTCTCGAAATTTCTCCTAGTGAGATAATAAAGTTAAATTGATAAAATTGATTGATTGATACAGTTGCACAGACCGAACCAGTAGTTGATCGAGTTTTTCTCTCTCGCTGCTTTGTTGGTCCAAAGACAATACAGACTGAGGTCTACTCGCACTGATAAACAGTTTTTTGCTTCTAAAAGTCTGGTCCGTAAGAGAGAGAGATTGGGAGTAGGGGAGATAAAGGATGAAAGGAAGACGGGATGAGCCAGCTCATTGCTTAGTGGGGAAAGACTGAAATACATTCATCAGTTTCAGGTCACATGATCATGATTAGACAAAGAAGAGCAAGGAAAAGGGTATTTTTAATTTTTAACATACAAACTTCATGCCGATCAGGCATCCATACTTTTCTAATTGCAGAGTTGGAGGGAGGTGCGAGTCGTGGAGACATTAAATCTCTTTGTTATTCTTTATTTTACATGTGCGTGTGTGTGTGTGTGAAGAACTGTCGGTGTACGATGAAAAGATCTGTGACTTAAACCGTGATATCAATATTTATGTATTTGAAATAAACTGTGCCATAAAAACATGTCTGTGAAACGAATTGTGTTGTGCTGCAACATCTGTCTGTAAGCGAAATTATCCGATATATATACATATAGACGGGACTGTGTCTAAAATAATCTTAATTACATTTCTTATTTCTGATATTTTTATGTTTCTTTTTGATTGCATCTCTCTCGCTATGGCAAGTACGCAAGACTCAGTGATGTTAGAAAAGACTGTTTATTGTCGATAAGAGTGGTGTATACCTGAGTGAAGAAACTCTTTATGTTATTCAACTGGGTCTTCACACGAAGTTAGCAGACAACTAGACAGACACACAAGTCATTAGTGACAGGTTGTCTTTTAAAATTTTCTACACCTTTCACTTCGTTTGCTTTCGTTCATTACATTGTTAAATAGCACAGGTTGTATCTGTGATATGAATATTACAAAAGCACGTGCTTATAAAACCAGGGATAATTGAGGGCTGGTAACATCGGATAGTCGAGTGGTTTAGCGACCGAACCCTAACGCTTGAATACCAGTGCGTGTGCCCCATCCGTCTTCCCCCCATACCTCTCAATGCACTCTTTTGTGGAAGAAATAAAGGTAAAGAGCAACAACTTAGCACACTTATTTCACTTGCTGTATGCTTAAAAAGCTGTCGTGCGTGTGGTGTCGTATGTGTGTGTTTTAAAGTCATGTTTTGAGATCGTGCACCGCTCGGGCCGCCGTGGTTGTTTGAAGGCGTGGCCACAGCTGGAGTGACGTTCCGAGGTCTGGTTGATTGGCATGGTTGTAACGGTGGACTGATGTGCTGAAGCAATGATTGAGGGCTGAAGAGTTCCGGCGATGCTTACTACTAAATCCTTTGACGCAGACTGTTATTAGCAACTGTTAACCCTGGCAAGAGCGCACACAACGAGAAACTTGTATTTAGTTTGGATACCGGACACGAGAGTTTTGTGAAGTTTTTTTTGTGCTGACAAAACATTTTGACTTCAAATACTACGATACAACGCTGTGTTTGAGTGTAGATATTTTACATTATAATTCACATATAATTAACGCTGCCCCACTGCGAGCGCCTTGACTTTTCTGTCATATTTATTTAATAAAGTGTCAGACAGGGGAAGCCTTGACTCTCCCCGGAAGAATTTATTTATATCGCTGACCTTGACCGCCGCGCAGGTTTGACCTATTTCTGAGCTAAGCGAGGGTTACGCACGCATTCACGTTCGTCACGGAGACACACGCGACACGACCGCGCAGAAGGTGCATATCCACACTCGTTCATATCCATCACTGGTACTCACCGTAAAAAGACAGACCGCTGCAGACAGGTTAGTTTCTTTCCTTCGTCTTGTTTTTCCATTAGTTGTCAAGACATTATTTCCAGTAACTTACGCCGCATCCTACTTGATTGATTTTGCCAACTAACGTGTTTATGTAAAGTCAACTCCCAGTGATGAACAAGTTTTTCATGTTATCGGGTAGACACTCTAGCAACTGCCTGACACTCTGACAGCGCTTCCGTAAAAATCTGTGCCAGAAATAATTGAGGACTCCCTGGCCTGATTCTGAAGAAAGTCTATCCTTGAAATCGCAGGCCTCCCCCGTCCTCCGCAATCAGCCGCAGTCTCGCCCCGAATACCGAGCTGACACCACAGCCATACCCCGACAAACTCTAGGTTTATGTCTCCCCCTGTGCTTGTGATGAACTCGTCCTTGGGTCATTACGTCACCTTTCCGCGCAACGCTCACAGGGCAGCGAGCGCGCTGTCGCGAGGTAGGCCGTGGTCCCTGATTGGCCGAAGATAATCTCAACCAAAATATCAACCAATGAAAACAAACGGACAAGTATTTGCATATCATTTGCATCGACTGACGGGTATTTAGTCGGTGAATATCCACACTCGTTCATATTCACCGTAGACAGACAGACCGCTGCAGACAGGTTAGTTTCCTTCATGTCTCGTTTTTTCATTAGTTGTCAAAACATTATTTCCAGTATCTTTCGCCGCATCCTACTTGACATATTTTGCCAATTATGCATATGTAAAGTCAACTCCTAGTGATGATGTAGTTAGATATGTTATAGGGTAGACACTATAGACACTATAGCAGCTGCCGGACACTGACAGCGCGTCTGTCAACCAGAAATCATGTTTGACTCTCTGAGCTGCTTGTGTGTGTTTGTACGACTCACACTGTGCCATCAGTTTTTCACACACACTCTCCAACCTAAAACACCTTTTTATGCTTACCCTTTGTCAGCATCTCTAGTGTTGTTTACTTTTTTGCACACTGCTCAGTGACGTGTGACAGGGGCAACAACTGACCAGTTAGGCCGTTAGGGGGTGTGAGGATGAGAGACGGGTCTGAGCTAGAAGGGGAGTGGGTAGAGTTTATATGAAGACTCGTAGGGTCTCGGGTCAGATTTTCTCGTTTGTTTGGTTTGCTGTTTTATTAGTTACTTTGGTGTGATTAAACAGGTAGGTAATCGAGTGTGACATCGTGCCTATGTACTGGTTGGTTTTGTGTGTGCATGTTTATCGTTTTCTTCTCTTCTGTCTTGTGGTCATGTTAGTGAATGAAAGACAAAAAAGAAAAAAAAAAAAAAGAAAAAAAAAAAAAGAAGAAGAAAACCACACACATGTACACGTTTGTTTTGTTAATCGGATCGCTGTAAGTAAGCGTAAGTAGATCAATGACAAATGAAGTAGGGTAGAGAATGGTAAGGAAGGTTCGATCAAGTAACGCAGTGCTTGAGACTACCTCGACCTCATCAGTCGTAGCTCGACCAATCTAGTCACGTGAACACGTCAGGTCGAAGCGTAAGTATGAGGCAACTTCTCTGAAAGGTCAGTTACTGACTGATACATGGGCGGCGGCGGCGGCGACGGTAGTTGTGGAGGGCGCATGCAGCGCATGCGTCGACAGGTCATGTCTTTAGCTGCCAGTCTGTACATCCACGATGTGCTCCATTGAAAGCAAAGGTTACCTGTGAGGGAGGGCTGTGTATCTGAAGTGCGAGCACTTAGAATAACTAGCCACGTAGCGATAAAAATCGACAGGCGGAGGTTGACAGATAATGTCTACCCTTAATGAATTTAGCCACATCACTGCCCAGTACCTTCTGATCATTAACAAGCATGTCAACTACGATTCAACGACTATACCTCCATGTACAGGCTCTCGATACCGAGAGTTACACTTCCACATCCTCAATCGTTTGCCTCTGAGGTGCGCACTGCCTCGCAGACCCCTAGCACTCGCAGCTCCTGGAGGCTGAGGTCTTTTACTTGCAGCGGGACATTTCTTTCTTGGTGACACGTGATCTCGTTCTCAAAGAGATTCTGATCGTCACTCAAACCCCTCTACTCCTTTTATCACTTCTGTCACTTGCCTGCAGAGGTTCAGTACCCACACCGGGAACTCTCATTTGCAAATATCCACCCGTGAATTATCTCTAGTTCTCAGGTAACAGCCAGCAGTCATAATACTGCCATATGTGTGTGTGTGTGTGCGTGGGGGGGGGGGGGTAGTTGGGGTGTGCGGGGTTGCGGTGTGTGTAGGGTGGGGGTGAGGAACTACCCATGTTCCGAAATACCCATGTCTAGCGAGCAACGGAGGTTCGGACCGAGCTACACAGTAGGTCCCTGCCATCGTACGCAGCGGCTAGTGAAGCGGTAATAGCAATGCTGACCGGGTGCACAGTCCAACTCCAGCGACCTTCTCCGGAATGCAATACCTCCTTCTAGACCAGCACCTGTCTCTGACAAGAGCAGACTGATGATAGAGGTCGATGAGGCATGACGGCTTATTTCGGTCCCTTCTGCCCCAGGTGACGGGTGGATGTGACGGGTGCACATGTCGCACAAGCCGTTCGCTGAGCCACCTGATGGGGCCACGCGCCAACAAGTTCAACGTGTGCATGACACAGTTCGGATTCTGCGTTGTGCCGGTTACGATACCTTCTGTCACCCACGTCCTCCACCGATCCACCCCCCGGCGTCGGGTCTGCTTACTCCGATGTCTTTGTGTGGGTGTGGCCATCAGTGTACCCCATACCTCTCTGTGCACTCTTTTGTGGAAGAAATCAAAGTAAAAAGCAACAACTTAGCACACTTATTTTGTTAATATTTCACTTGCTGTACTTAAAAAGCTGTCGTGTGTGAGTGTGTGTGTGTGATGTCGTGTTTGTGTGTGTGTGTTTTTTAAAGTTATGTTTTGAAATCGTGGAAGACTTGTGGCTGGGTGGGCGTAGTGCTCATGAACATGTTAGCTGCTAAGAAATCATCAAATTAATTTCCCCATCACTAGTTTTCTCTTTCCTATGCCTAGCTTATGAAGTAGTTGGCGATCCTTGCGTTCACATTTGTTCAGAAGATAAACAGTGTAGTTTTACTTTCCGCTTGTCAAAATACAGCATTCAGAACTAAACCTTACTAGTATGCTTTATCTTTTATTGTATAAGATGGAGGATTTACTTACGCTAATTATCAGTAGTACGAATCTGTCTGCCGAGGAGCATTGGAGGAGGAGGAGGAGGAGGAGGAAAAAGTTCGGGAGACACCATCTTATCATGATCCACCCACCTTACATTAACTAGACTTATCGTTACTATGAAGACTCCTGTTGTGTTGTGATACATTGTCACTAGTGAATTATTTTATCTGCAATACACAAATTACAACGATGTTAGTTAATTCATCGTGAGAAATAAAGTGACACTTGATTGATGATGTCTGATGGAAATATAATAGAAGCAGTTGAAAGAAATAATTATTTAAATCACAGCTACCTGTCCATCGAGTTCTGCTTTTGCTGCTGTTAAAATCGAGATTGCAAGCTGCACATCTTGTTGTCACTATTTCTGCTGGTCTGCACGAAGCATGTTGTCCTGCTTACAACGAGAATAAACAAAGCCCCATCCTTGAAATCGCAGGCCTCCCCCGTCCCACCATCAGCTGCCGTTGTAGCTACACCGTGGCATCTAACCTCAAATACCAAGCTGGCCCCCCACCCATACCCCGACAACATCTAGGTTCATGTTTCCCCTTGTGATGGTCTGACTGAAAGCGAAGTTCAATTGTTAGGTGGCTTGTTCGTCGACAGTCAGGAGGTCATGGGTCGTTACGTCACGTTCCCAAGCGCCGCCCTATTAGGAAGCCAGCGCACGGAAAATTTTCCTTGTGAATGAAGTTTCAGCCGTGGTACCTGATTGGCTGAATATGTCTCCCTCAACCAATGGGAAAGAGTTCACAGACCAGTTGTAGCCAGCTTTCTACGGCGAGTCACACTTGTCTAGTACACGCTGCCCTAGAATTATCTGACAAGACAGCCCAGGACAAGTGTGACTCGCCGTAGAAAGACAGACCGCTGCAGACAGGTTAGTTTCTTTCCTTGTTTTTCCATTAGTTATCAAGACATTATTTCCAGTAACTTACGCCTCATCCTACTTGATTAATTTTGTCAATTAACGTGCATATGTAAAGTCAACTCCTAGTGATGAAGAAGTTTTTCATGTTATAGTGTAGACACCATAGCAACTACTGACACTGACAGCGCGTCCGTAAAATAATGTGGCAGAAATCATTGATGATCCCCTGGCTTTATTCTGAAGAAAAGGGGGAGATGAACATTTTTTCACACACACTCTCCAACCTAAAACACCTTTTTATGCTTACCCTTTGTCGGCCCCTCTAGTGTTGCTTACTTTTTTACACACTTGTTTACACATGTGACCGTGGCAAGAACTGACCATTTAGGGGGAGTGAGGGGGAGAGACAGGGCTGAGCTAGAAGGGGAATGGGTAGAGTTTATGTAGAGACGCGTAGTGTTTCGGGTCAGAAAGTAGGAATTTTTCGTTTGTTTGGTTTGCTGTTTTATTAGTTACTTTGGTGTGATTAAACAGGTAGGTAATCGAGTGTGACATCGTGTTTATGTACTGGTTGGTTTTGCGTGTGCATGTTTATCGTTTTCTTCTCTTCTGTCTTGTGAATGAAAGACAAAAAAAAGAAAAAAAGAAAAAAAAGAAAAAGAAAAATAAAAAAAAGAAAAAAAAAAGAAAACCATACACATGCACACGTTTGTTTTGTTAAAGCATAAGAAGATCGCTGTAAGTAAGCGTAGGTAGATCGGTGACAAATGAAGTAGGGTAGAGAATGGAAAGGAAGGTTCAGTCGAGCTCGACCAATCAAGTCATGTGAACACTTCATGTCGGGGCGGAAGTATGAAAAGATTAGCTACAGAATGATAAGTGGGCGGCGGCGGCTGTGGTGGTGGCGGAAGGCCATGCCGCGCATGCGTCGACAGGTCATGGTGCTAACTCTGTAGTAGCCAGTCTGTACTTATACGATGTGCTCCATTGCATGCAAGGGTTACCTGTGAGGGAGGGCTGTGTATCTGAAGTGGGAGCACTTAGAATAACTAGCCACGTAGCGATAAAAATCGACAGGCGGTGTTTGACAGATAATGTCTACCATTCATAAATTTAGCCACATCACTGCCCAGTACGTTCTGAGCATTAACAAGCATGTCAACTGCCATTCACCGACTATACCTCTATGTACAGGCTCTCGATACCGAGAGTTACACTTCCACATCCTCAATCGTTTACCTCTGAGGTGCGCCCTGCCTCGCGGACCCCTAGCACTCGCAGCTCCTGGAGGCTGAGGTCTTTTACTCGCAGCGGCAAATTTCTTTCTTGGTGACACGTGATCTCGTTCTCAAAGAGATTCTGATCGTCACTCAAACCCCTCTTCTCCTTTCATCACTTCTGTCACTTGCCTGCACTTGCACTTGCCTGCAGAGGTTCAGTACCCACACCTGGAACTCTCATTTGCAAATATCCACCCGTTAATTATCTCTAGTTCTCCGGTAACAGCCAGCAGTCAGAATACTGTCGTGTGTGTGTGTGTGTCAAAGAGAGGGATAAGAGAAACGCTCGTAATGACATCATCTAATGTCCTCTTTTCGGCGGTGGGAGGAAGAGTCTGTGGTATGTGCTGAGGAGATGGGATAGGAATTTTCCTTCGGACCTCCCAAAGGTGTCTGTTAAGGCTCAGTACGATTTTTATCGTCTCTTAGATAAAGCTGGGAGGATGAGGGGAGGGGCACAGACAAGCACCGACAAGCACTTGACACTTTAAGTAACAGCAGTGATACTCGATTGCTTGAGAGAAGGGGTTAACACGAAGCCCTCAGCTCATTGTTTCTTAATTTTTTTTTATTGTGGGAAAAGATGCAGGCTTGTTGTAAAATGTTCTCGTAACAAGAATGTCGAATATATAAAGTGTTATGAAGAGGATTTATTATCTTTGTAAAGAGTGACTGAGAAGGTTGGAGAGAGGGGCTGTGCGACTGTTTCCGTTTCAACAGGAAAACCTGAAGGCCATGTGAAACATGAAGTAGGAACTCGGGACAGATGAGGGAAGTTTTACTACCGGTTTCACTGGAATGCACACGGCCCAGTTAAAATCCTAAAACCAATGAGTTAAAATGTATTGAAGTTTTTAAAGCTGGTGCAAAAGCGAGTGTCTGTACTGACTAGTCACTGATTAAGAACTCGACCAATTACACTAGTGCTCAAATCTACCGCTACCACACCTCTCTCAAGAAAAATGTCAGCTACTATGTGCGGACAGCAATAAGATTCTCCATTAAAATAAACGAGTCAAACAAACAGCATTCAGATTTAATTTCTTGTCATCATGGAACAGAAAAATAGAAAAAGCATGACAGGAGCAGAACAAATGATAAACTATCTCATACAAAACAACAATAAACAAGTAAAAAAAAAAAACCTGAAGAAAGACCGCAAATGTAAACAAAGCAACACTGTTTAACAACATCTACGTGATATGTCAAAATATATTTCTAATATAATAAAATTTAATTTTTTGTAATCATATCGCACATTCAGACGAAAGCTGCGATGACAATCCCACATTCACTTCGCTGCTTGTCTACTTACCCCGCACGTTGAATATTTAATATATATATACAAAATATATTATTTCTCGGGGAAATAGTTGTACCCACGGCCATGATCGCGCTTTGCCGAGCTTCTGTAAATAAATTCCTCACTATGTCGGAACGAAATATTGGAAACACATTGCAGATTTCAAGAGCAAACAGAGGATGTGTCTCAGCCATGTTCGCAAGGTCTGAACAGGACTGATTGCTTTCTGCGCATGTCTTTTGGCTACCTCATTAGGAAAAGGTCCATAGCGAATTTCTCAAACCTGTGCTGCAGTTACAACAGCGAGTAGGAGGGTGAAGAATGGAGGAGTTTAATGATTTTGTACCAAAATAATAGAACGGATAGAAAAATGAAAGTACTCAAAAATTTTGTACTTTTTAAAGGCTGAGGTGACAACAGGTACAAGTCTAAGCAAGTTTGAGTCTCATCTATTTTATTAGCAAAAATAACACAAAGCTGTCTATTTTTAACAATTGTAGTTTCTTCTCTTATCTACAGTCTACCTACATTGACACTCCTCTAAGACTCCCGTCCCTCGGCTATGGTAATACCAGAGACAAACAACTGTCAGTCGTCTGACATGAATATGGAGCGCCGACGATACGGAACCTTTTCACTCAACATTAATGACTGGATGAATAACTGGTCCCCTCGGTCATCACCATGCAGGTAAGGGTACAATTAGCATCTGTTCCTGGAAAGAAAAACGGAGAAAATAAAGAAAAGCAATAAATGAACAGACAGACAGACAGACAGACAGACAGACAGACAGACAGACAGACAGACAGACAGACAGACAGAGGAGAAAGAAGAGAGCAGATAAAAGGCTCGTCACATGGACGATGTTCAAATCTCTTGACAACTTCTGATTTACAGACTCGCCAAGGAAGGATACTTTTACGATTTTTTCCTCCGGAGGGTTCGGTGCTACAACTGTGGGCATGCGCCTTGGGGTCACAGAGTTGACTGCACCAGACACCTGTACAACGTGCCCTTTGCCCAGGTCCGAGAAGGGCAAAATCTTCAGCTCCGGCGCCATGTCCAGCTGGTCGCCGAGGAGGAAGATTCCACAGGAGCCCCGAACCACTGGTGAGGTGAATGAGGGGATCAGTTCTCAGGTGCTGCCATCCGCAGGTGTTGCTGTGAAGATCTCGTGTGACTGAGATGGACTCTGTGTACGACGCGGTGTCACTTCTCACGATGCTGCATAAATTTAACTCATTTGCGTATTTTAGTATTTTTTTAATAACAAAAATCTGTACTTTGACACAATTACATTTCCCCGCATTTTTAAATCGATGTTCACAGTGTCTGTATGTCTCTCTCTCTCACACACACACAGGCGCACACTTGCACACACACACACACCTACGCTCGTTAAAATATATTTATATTATTTTGTATATAGCAAAAATGCATAATATTTAATAGATTGTTGTGTCTATTTTAATTTTTTCTCCCCAACCTATAAAGTGAAATGAAGATGTAGGTGGATAATGAAGGTGAAACAGTTGGTGTGATGTTATTTTCTGTTCATTTTGATTGGCTGTTGCACCTTTTCCATCGGTGAGTGCAGATTATCAGAACGTGTTCTGACTACACTGTAAAAAAGTTGTGTAATGTACATTGAATATGACAAATTTTTGTGACTGTGATTCAGTCGATTGAACTGATTATTTTTTCTGTTTATTGTACCTGTCTCTTTCACCTTCTCGGATTAAATGGGAAATGTGATACTGTGATTAGATTAAGGGGTGTATTTTTTTTTACGTTTAAAACATGAATGGAATGTTAAATTTTAATGTGGATTTATTGCATTTAATGAAATACATGTTTGTTTGTTTGTTTGTTTGTTTTCGCCAGCGGACCCGGTTTTGGGCAGCCTCCTCTATTGGGCCCATGTGGTTCCGACGTCCTCTGCCTCGCTCTCTACTGTTCTTTTCCAAGTCTGCTTTGGTCTCCCAACTCTCCTCTTCCCCTGAGGGTTCCAGTCAAGTGCCTTCTTAGCAATGGTGTCAGCTGGTTTATGCAGGGTGTGTCCTATCCAGCCCCTTTTGCACTTTGTGATGTCTTGGCTAGTGACATTCTGGTTGGTTCTTTTCCATAGGCTGCTGTTGGAGACCTTTTCAGGCCACCTTATTCACAGAATATGGCGTAAGCCTCGGTTGGTAAATGTCTGAAGCTTGTTGTTGATGGTGTTTGTCACTCGCTAGGTAGGACTGCCTTCACATTGGCGTTGAAGATGCGGGTCTTGTTGATGTGGCTTTTGATGTCCATCATCCGCTCACCGTCCTTGCTGACAGGGCTTCCCAGACACGTGAAGTGGTCTGCCTCCAGGATGTTCTCTCTTTGAAATTAGATTGCGAGTTCCTGCTTGTTGTTGATTCTTATCGCCGTTAGCCTTCTTTCTATTGACCTTTAAGCCAGTTTTCTCTGCTTCTTCTGTTAGCTTAGCTTGGTTTGTGCATGCTGCTGCCGATGAGATAGGAAAGTGCAGGCCCTCTAGCTGTTTGGTGAAGGTCCTCTGGAAACTGATGTTATTTTCTTGGGTTTTCTTGCGCACAATCCTGTCTTTGGCCATTAGAAAGATTGTCGCTGATAATATGCAACACTGTTTACACCGGTCTTCATTACAAAAGTTTTGCCGTTGTGGATAACTTGGCTGGGCGAGTCTTCATATAACCCCTAGATTCGGGGTTCTCAAACGGTGGGCCCCCCCCCCCTTGGGCGCGACGTGCTTACAAGGGGGGCGCGAAGGTGGTCCTTTTAAAAAAGTTTCTTATACCGGTATTAGTGAAATAAGCTCACATTGCTGGCTAAGGGGGGCGCGCGGACGTACCTTTGTTCGTCAGGGGGGCGTCACAGGTTGAGAACCGCTGCCCTAGATAATATTTATGAGTTAAGCGGAATGACATAGTGGATTATCAGCCTCCAGATGATGTCCCTGTCTACACTGTTAAAGGCCTTCTCAAAGTCCAAAAAATTTATATAAAGGGAGTGCCTTCTTTAGTCTCTCTAGTGTTACCCTTCTCAGGACTTAGCTGGGGATGACAGCAACATGATCCCTGGCCAGTTGTTGCACTGGGAAGAGTTTCAGTCCCTTTCTTGATTCAGCCATTGCCCAGGTCTCTGGAGTCATCCATTCCTTGTGTTTTCTTTCCCTTTTCCTTAGAACACCTGTACAGGTTGTCTTCCAAATGCTCTTTAGTGTTGATCAGTGTTTTTTGCAGAAAATTATTATAATACCGGTGAATTTACATACATGAATTTATTATAATAAATCGTTATGCGAACGTGAATTTTCTTTTTTCTTTATGTATAGGCCAGTTGAAAGATTGCCGCGACATTTATTTGTCGTTTTCTTTTATTAATCCTTTTCTTTCTTTTTTTTTTTTCTGTGCGCGCTTGAGTATGCAGTGACGTTACATAAAAGACACAACAGGCAGTTACTACTTGACACTACTAAACAACACACAATTACTACTTGACACTACTAAACAACACACAATTACTACTTGACACTACTAAACAACACACAATTACTACTTCAAGCTTTTTAATGTACATAATGTGTAAACTTTATTGTACTGTTATCAAGATTCTTTATTCAATTTGTTTTTATCGTAAACACAGCATTTAGTCTCGCTCAGAGTAAAATACACAACCAGAATATCGACCCACACGTTTTCTACAACACCACGTTCCAAGGACTTCATTCCTCCGTTTTCTGGCTTTCAAGTCTGCTTTATCATTTTTTCTCCCCTTTTCTAAATAATCCTTTAGAACAAACACGCTCACACATTTTTTTTCTCGGTGCCATTCTTTAATCTTACTAAAACCAAAAAACAACCAGAACATTGTCATACCAAAGATTCAGCAAGGAATCTCTTGCTCCGTGTTCTCTCACAACATGGTCCAAGGGAAATCATCCCACGAAATCTTTGTCATGATGGCGACAAGAGCTACCTCCCCTACTAAGTCCAGACGTACAAATATTAAAAGATCAATATACCGAGTAGAATTCGATCTTTTTGGGTTACTCTTTCAAAATTCAATTATAGTCAGAGCAGCTGTGGGGGTTACTCCAACAGCCAAACAACAACATACACATGGCAAATCTTTTTAACTTTAAAACATCTTTAAAGGGTAAAGTTTTAAAAAACTATGACAATTTGTATCTGACAATGTGTGTACATATTCTTGTACAATCTTTCGTAGTTTACTGCACATTACAATGATAATGATAACGAACTATAATTTAACTCAAGTTTAAAGGTTAGTGACACAGTGTATTTTCAGTTAACGAATGTGAGTAAAATTTGACAAACGGATAGTTCCCACGAGTGACTATTCAACTACAACTTATGAACTATTTTGTAAAGCAACTGGACACAAAATTTAGAACTGAAGTATTTAGCGGAAGTCACATTCCAGTCGCAGGTTCAGTTGATGAAACTGAAATGCTGTTGTTTTGAAGGTCTCTAGTATATTTAGAACAACACATCCTAAGTTATTACCGTTATATTAATCAGATAACAATATGCCACATGCACTCAAAAAACCATAATTAAAAATAGAAATTACCATCAATAAGTATTATCATCACGTTGTCAGCATGTACTCCAGCAACATTCGTTTTTAAAGTACACCACTTCAAATCGTGAGAAAAACTAATCTACAATAATAATAATAATAATAATAATAATAATAATAATAATAATAATAATAATAATAATAATTCACTGTCTAACAGTAATGAAGGAGGTTAGTTAGAAACAAAGCAGCAAACATTTAAGAAGAGCGACACCGCACCACGCCTACCCTGCCCCATACCGTGGTATGTTTGTCACTGTACCCCAGTCATCTTGCCGCCATATTGTAGGCGATAACTGTAAATGACCAGCGATGACAGCTTCCCCAAACTACATCACTATCAGGACGACGATCGCCCACGTGTGTGAGGCAAGATAGTCGAGGTGCGGCCGTAAAGGAAGAGAGAGAGAGAAGAGAGAAAGTTGCAGCCAGGTGATGAATTGCTTCAGGTGGTGGCGCTGTTCAGAGCCTTCGAAGACGTTTTTCTCTTCTCTTCATGCCATCTAGATGCTTGGCATTGGGTGAGAAGTTGTCTTCCCAGAACTGCAAAGCACCTGCAAGCAGTCATAAACAAACAATAAAATAAAGAGTGTCTAAAATCTCAGAGAAAAGGGAATTATTTCATAGTTCTGAAGCATGGCTGTCTAAAATTTATCATTTCTGTGCTGCTGGTAACAGTGCACCTAACAAATGCAGTTAGAACACTGGCTATTAATTTAATCTCAACCTCTTTCAAAGTGTTTACATTACGTGTAGCATACGTGTTAATAATTCACGGTTTTAGATAATTTTCCTTCAGATCGCCAACACCACCTATTTTTAAAATGTTTTCCCAAGGGCTCATTTGGTGAGATGAGGCAGTTTTTTTAAAAATTGAAAAATAATTGTTTATTAATTATTTATATGATTTTATAATTTTTATTAATTTACAGCCTTCACAACTACGGTGTAAGGAAATCGGTTCTTGTCTTTTTGTCCAGTCAACCCCTCCCATGCCTAAGACTACTCACAAAAAAGAAAATGAGAACTATGTATTCATCTTTGACTTTTAATTTCACAGATCACACAATCTATACCAAAGAACCGTCACATCTCCTGCCTATTTGAAATGAAAGAAGAGTGGACAATAGCAAAAATTGCTTCCTACCTGGCAAATTATTTTCTAATATGAACAAAACAGATATTTAAATATACAGTTATCTAACAGTAACTTAGTGACATATTCGAAAACATTTGTCAGGGTTCTTCAAATTACTGTTGCAGTTCATTAAGCGAACAACACCTCATTATTTTACTTGTACTAAATACCAAAATATTTCCTTTTACAATTCAAAAATCACCGACGCCAAACCTACTGAAATATTTTTTTAAGAGACAAATATTGTCAAATGCGTGTATGTCTAAAAATACACATTTGCATCACATTTTCTAAAATGTGTGATTGTTATAAAGACCTTTTAACCTGACAACCAGCAGCACCCAAACTTACCATGTCTACAGGCACCTGCTTCCCTTGGACAAACACCCGTTAGGTGCACGACGTCGCTGGGTGTTGCTGACGGTCGTGGTGCTCATTTGGTGTAGGTGCAGAGCTTGATGAAGGAAGGGGATGTTCAACTCCTTCCGCGCTGGCTGGCAGGTGTGGGTGTGGCCGGACTCTCGCTCTCGCCCGCAACAAAAACACAATATTTTCCCCAAGCGTTGGTCGAAGTAGTAACCTTGCTCCGCCAACCTCGTGATAAACAAGCCGTTAGGAACGGATGAACAACGGTCGAAGGATGCGAATCGCTTGTCTTCGAACTTCATGTCGGGTGCAGCCACACGGACCACCCACATAGGCTTTGTAACTGGGAGCTCTTGGTCGGAGGTCAGGGGAGGCAGGGTCAGCATCGGGGCACCCATCCATGGAAGGTCGGCGACTAACTCTGGGTTAGGGTTTCCGACCAACCCAGCGCATAGAGACTGCCAGGAGTTTTCTGGTGTTGTTGGCATTGCCTTAGTTTTTTTTAAGCCTGCAGAAATATAAATGAGCCTCTCTTTAGAATATAGCTTTCTTAAATCTGACCTTAATAGAAAACTTCAAAGAGATAAAAATAATACCGATAATGGGTATTTAAATGGATAAGTATCCAAAGTAAATTAATCTCCTTATATACTTTTATTATTGTCTTCTTAACTTCGTGTTGTAGTAGTAATAATAATAGATATGTATTAACATAAAACTTGTTTTAGAGTTATAGGGAATTTTAATATCTCATTTGCAACACAAGGATGGGAGAAAGAGCTTGCTACCCTTTGTTAAAAAATGTATAAATTCAGCAGAAATTAAGCCTTGCTACTTCAAACAATCTTAATAGTCTGCTTTTTTTTTTTTTTTTTTTTTTTTTTTTGTAAATCCAAATGGAAGGAGGTAAAATTTGTAAAATAAGCGTTTGACACGAAAGGAAAACAGACTGTCATTCTCCGATAGGAAGTAGATTGAAATGGTCACACATCAAGTAGAAAGGAATGAACATTACTCATGGCGATGAAAAAATAACTATGATGCAGTTAACAGGTGACAGCTACCTTTGGTGTCAAGCGCTCTGCATGTGTAGTCTTGCTTGAAGCATTTTGTTTATTTTATCAAAATCAAATCAAAACAGACTTTGTCTGTCGAGGAGACCCAGGACAGAAATTTTTCTTCGCTCACAAGGGCAGGCATACATTTAACACACAGTCATTTATTTTACTTTTTTTTTTTTTTTTGGTTTGGTTTGCAGTGACAGTCATTAATTTTGTGGTCTAAGGGATATAACTGTGTAAATGGTGCAGCTTGATTAACTTTTCTTTTCGGGTTTCGTGTCGTTAATACTTGCATAAAACGTATTTGCGCTATGGCTACCGTGTAGGCATGTGCTCACAACGATGCTCCAACAAAACCGAACCAACGCCCCCAACTGTCCTTGTGACATAGAAGGTAGACATAGCTGCCTCTTAGTTTCCAGGTTACTCCCCACTTCTACTCTTTCTTCCAATGTAAACAAAGCGGCAGACAACTTTATGATCCATTATATACTTTATAAAAATGAGATCGTTGTTTTGAAAGATTTTAATTTCAATTTCACAGACACCAACGAACGGTCGGTACTAGAAACAAGGGTAGATGTGAACCTTTTATCGTAGAAAATAATGATTACTCTCTGTAGAAATTTATAACCTGACTTTCGTTTTAAATGTGAACTTTCGCTTTCCTTTTAATGCTCATGTGCTGTTCTTGTGTTGCAATCGTAATTAAATATAATCTTCAAACATTTTGGACCATCGCCATAGCCTTGTCACCTTGACTACACCTTTAAAAAGAGAAATAAATCGCAATACACGCTGCCATTTTCGATCACTACTCTCTTCCTGCGATCCACACTACAGGACGGAATGGAACCTGCTCTGGGACAGCCCACAGCGAAGCTCGAAATCTTCTCTCCTGATCCTGCTGTGAGTATATTACATACAGCATCTTGACTAAAGCGACTTTATTTATTATTCTCGACATGAAGCGCCTTTACAGTAATTAGTCTCACCAAGTTAAAATAAACTCTTACCAGTCTGTGGTTCCAGGGAATGTCAATACCTTGTTGTCTGCGTATTTCCTGGGTGTAGACGATTGGTTGTGTAAGAGGACGATGACTAGATGACATCGATGCAGTAAGCGTCAGAAATAGACTGTGTGTCGACGTTACTAGGCTCACTCATACAGGAACAGTTCGTTGGTCAACCTTACAGGTGAGTGACTATTACACGAGAAAATATTTGCAAGAAATGAAAGTAGCTTTTATCTCACGAGGCTTAGGTTAGTGATTAGTTATCATTTTACCGAAGATTGTGTTCCTCAGTTTAAACAAGGCTTTGTTTGTATGTATGCACGCACGAACGGACGAACATACCAGCAGGCGTGCTGTGGTCAGATGATTAAGTATGATAAGTGAATAACACTTTCATCTACGGCTTGCGCTCGATGTGTTTGTACAAAGTAGCAACTATTTGAAATGTTTTCCTTCTGTCTGACAAGCGCGTGCTTTAACCACTTCACTACTACCAAGAGAATGTATGGACTAAGCTGCCTCCTTTTATATTAATTAACATCATACCTTTAGAAAGGCGCCTGTCGTGCCAGTCGTAGCTGCACAGACTGGTCTTGCACTGATTTCCGAAATAGTGAAACCTTGGTTTGACTTCAGTTATCGTCGTTTTTTTCCGCAAAAAAAGTTTGTCTCGGTTTTCGTCGATTGCCTTGGATTTCGTAAACCTGCCCACGTGACCTCGCTGATAATTTTGCGAAAACATATGGCGGCCTACGCGTCTCCTTGTGTGATCATCGCTTGCACGTGTAGCCAAGCAATTCCAATTAAAGGGAGGCAACACTTTTTCGCTGACTGGCAGAGACAGGCAGGGTTGAGCTCCCTTGGTTAGACATACCTGAGCAGCAAGGAAGTAGTCCACAAGATGATACATGAGCGATGATAAGAAATTAACAGGGAAGCAATCGTTTTAGAAAAGTTTTGTAATTAAATACGTTTCGAGAGTAGGGAAGCAATATCAAATTCTAACTTTTTAAAAACATTTTAAGAAGCGTGTGCTTGGCGAATGCATGTATACTAATCAGGAGGAGGGTTTGTGGGAGGGAATGACAAATGACGAAGCTTTATTTATGAAGGTAACAGACTAAGCAAAGCTATAGGTTTTGGTTTTTTTTTTACAACCAGGGACAGGAAAACAAACAAATAACATATACGAACTATAAAAGAATAAACAACCGTACTGAACGAAGACTAAAAATCAAATACAGAAAAGAAAGAGGAACAAAATAACAAGAGCTGAGAGTAACAGGATATTGCAAAAAAAAAAAAAAAAAAAAAAAAAAAAAAAAAAAGGATGTGAAAAAGGACTAGCATTATGGGAAAGGGTGTTAGGAGGAATGCTTACAGAAGAGGTGCTACATAACAAATGGAAGAATAACTTGTGTACAATGTCTTTTTTCCAAATGTTGGCAGTGTATCCTTAAAATGAATCGTTGTGGAAGGTAATATACGAGTATGCAGTCAGTATAACATGTTCTGCTGATGTAGTCTCACGCACATACTGTGATCATTGGAGTGTGGATGTGTAGACTAATATCATATCAACCATGACGACAGTCAGAGCATCAACAAGTCCACTTGCAGCATATGTACAGACTAGGGACAGAAAATGCTGTAAAATGCTTGTTTTGTATTCTGTCAACAGCAACGTTGTAACACATGACGACCATTCTCAAGATATTTGAGTTATTTCTAGAATTATCAGTGACAAGAACACTACAGCCGACCATTGTAAATGTGTCTGACAAATATTGCGGGATAAAATACAAGTTGTAAAAAACTAAATATATTTATATAGTCTACACATCTCGCTCGAAACTCTAACAATGTGCAGATCTTTCCTATCCGAAAAGTGGAATTCCCAAACTGTAGACCAGTGGGAATTTACGGAAGATTGCTCCATTGTCTGGATACTTTAGACATTACCAAATTCAGTCAATCAAAATAGAAGCAGTAGGTTCCATGAAAAGATACAGACTCAAATTGTTGACACATGTTTTCTGGAAAGACTCATTGAACTAAGAAGGTAAGCAAGACATACATACTATGTATTAATAGTAGCAGAAATAGAAACTTTGTAGTAGTAGAAATATGGGGTTTGTACAGTCCCTCTCTACAGTGAATATAGATATCTTGCAATAGGTGTTTGTCTTATAAAACAAAACAAAAAAATAATAACGCTTAATCATTTGTCGTCAAGAGGGAACTCATAGTAAATAGTGAATGTGTTCACAGATTTGCTACAGAAATTCACCGTCCGTCTGACGAGCTTGGTTGAATATTTTCCTGTTCAAATTTTAAAAAAATGCTTTTGGTACGGTGGTTTGTCGGTCGGCTATAATTCAGGGTGTTAAAGATAAATTTACATTTGTAAGTCAAATTGGTCAAGCTAATACGTTTCCAGCCTGATCTCGCCAGCCATTGGTGCCCAAGGCCAGACGAAGCTGGAGGTTCAAAAGGACGCAGACGAAAACTGGACATGATAGAGGCAGAGGAAATTTAAATGCTCTTTCAGAGCTGAAGAAGAAACTTGGATGCAGGAAAGAGTAAGGAAGAAAAAGTTTTAGAACTTGTTTGTAATCTTTGTTTTCCATGGGTGACGACCGCAGCACGATTTGCTTTTCTTGCAGAAACCTCGAAAGCCATTCTGAAAATCATTTTTTTCACATATGATTGTCATTTTTCGACAATTTAAATCTTTAAGTAGTCCCTTTAGCTTCACAACGAACAACAATCAAGGCAGTTGTCTCCCTTTCATCCACACATCTGACGTATGTGGACGTCAAGGTTGAAGGTCTTCATGCTGCTGACGGCTGTTGTGCATGTCGCCTGCTGTGGCTGGACCAGGGTCCAAGAGAAGTGTTTGGCAGTGCTGAGTGTGACAACACAATATTATCTTCTCGGTAGGGTCATAGAAATAGGTGAGGCTGGCCAACCTTGTCATAAATTGTCCTTCAGAAACTGTAGGACAGTTGATGAATGATGCCAGTCTCCTGAGCTCCTCCTTCATCTACAGCCACTTGTATCAAGAACTGAGAGATCGGGAGCACAAGGGACGGTTCAGGGTTCAAAGCAGCTCTTCTTTATGCCATGAGTTGTCAATATGTACTTGCTGACCTATCCGTCATTTTCTTTGTCCCATCGTCTAACTTTTGTTATCTGTTTCCTTAAAAACCAACATTAAAATCGATATAGGTGGCCATTTTTTTCTTTAAATCTCCTTATTTTCCCCATAAATAAAAAAGTTGTTTATTCTGAAATCTGCTAAAAACAGTTTTTTTCTTAAGTAAACATCTTGACTCGGCAAAACTATGTTCACTGAACCGACTAGGAGTTACACCTTGTAGCTCCAAACCAAAAGTTACATGTAGATGCCCGTCGCATGCGATCGAATATGAATGAAAAAAACGATTTTTAGCCTTAATGTAACTCTAAGACCTCCTCCTTCTTACCTCTGGATGTGGAATATAGACGATTAGCTGGAGACAGACTAAACAAATATTCACGAGTATTAAAAGATCTTTACACTGAAATGTCCTTTTCTTTTTCAGACTGTCTTGGGTCTCTTTCTTGCTGTACAGTTGAGAGGCGATAAAACGATTGTTTTAATATCCTGTAGGCAGATATATGTTTACTGTTTTGGTAATTACAGTTAAGTTTATGTAGTAAAGATTTACAACAAGAGAAACAAACTTCCAATCAGGTTAAGTTGTGAACAGTAAGCTGAGTCATAACATAGCCATATATCAATGAAAATTTATTGCATGAAAACAACTTAAATTCGAACTCTCCCTCTGTGATCTGCATTTATGTAACAGTGGTGGACAATGTCAGTTGAAGAGAGCTAAATACACGCAACATTTTTTTAATTTCATAAGCTCCGAAATATCCTTTTTTACAGAAACCTCCCACTTTTAAGGTTTATTTTAGGGTAGTTCTGAACTCCTCGTTACAGGGTCTAATCACTTGATTACTTTTATCATTTCAAACGTCAAGCACTTTTGCTTTAGAATTTTACTTTCGCTTTTATTTTTCCAGGAAGAGAGATACACACCAGTCCACGCTATCATTTGCAAGTCAGCCATTACAATTTAACTTCGATCCAGTCGTTAGAGATAGAAGCTGGCTTGTTGTGGAGCAACTCAGAGTGTTTTGTCGTGAGTATAAGTTAATGTGTTGAGTAGAAAACATCTTCACTTAAAATACTTTATTTGCTGTTCTAGACACCACACTCCATTAAACAGTCTCATAAAGTGAAACCTCACCTGCGTTTAATTTCTTACCTTCACCGAAGAATTTCTTTTCCGTATATGTTGGCGATTGGCTGGATGAAAAGAAAGTTGATAACTTCAAATAACGCCTTCAAAATGCGAAGACATTGATAAATGTAAGTTTGTTTCCACGTTCACTAGTGTGAGTATATCTATTTATATTATTTTTGGAGTAGGGGTGTGCGGGTCATCCACCGTAATTTTGTCACAGATAGTGTTGTCAAAGGTAAACGACAACAACCTCAGTATTTTGTCAGTTTTTCCTCTTTGTTTTGTGTTTGGGCTGATAACTTTGATGATCTGCATTGGAAACACGACAATAACAATTGTCATTTCACTATTTGTAGTCAACTGTCTCAGAGTCTACATAATACCCCTCACTTTCCTTTAAAAGACTTTTTTTAATCATAGGCACAGGAAACTAGTAAATTATCATCTCAACGACAAAATATTATGTTTTAAAACAAATTCATTATATTTTAAATTAACGTTTCTTTATGATTGTTTTACCTTCGCTTTCTGTTTCCAAAGATCAACACAAACATCAGTAGAGAAAAAGCATTTCTTTCTCTTCTGTATTCGCGCAAAACAAAATAACGAAAGGTGAATTGTTCTAAAGACTGTCGAAAATATATTTTCCAAGTGAGTACTCCAACACGGCTTGAACGAGCAGTAAAGGAAAGACCAAGTAGAAATATCAGTCAAACAAAGTATTCATTACTACTTCAAGTACTTGTCTCAACAAGCTTACACAAGAGTGAAAAAGAACATTTTTTACCTGTTCTACTACTAAAGAAATCCACGAACTTTTTTGTTGTTCTGGTCTGTACTGAATGTGAACGATTGGATGAAGTGAAAGGAACTGGAAAATAGCGCCCTCCCTGCAATAAGTTTTAATAGTAACAGTCATACATTTCCCTACGTCTTTTTTTCAGAGGGCACTAAAACTTACCTTAATGACTCAAAAAATTAAAAAAAATTGACAAAACCACTGATCATTCGTGAATGAAGACAACTACTAAGTGAAATCAAATACAGTGATACCTCTTCCGAACATAATTCGTTCAGAGACGGTCGAGAACCAAATTGTTCGAACGAAGCAATGAAACCATAAAATAACTGGATTAATTCGTTAGCCCCAGAAAATGCTATTTACTGCTATTTGTATATAATATGTAGAAAAACATGACTCAACAAGAAATAAGAAATAAAAAGTGTATTTATTAAAACAAAAAAATAAAATGTACTGGTACAGTACAGCAAATTGTGTTTCATTTATGTACCAAACAGGAGGGAATGAATGTGGAGGGAGGAGGAAAGGGGGATGGTTATTGTTTTGAAGGGGAGTCCTCTTCAATAAAAACAGAGGTAACTGCTCTTCGGGTGTTTCTGTATCTTTTGCTGAGGAGAATCAGAATCTTGCTCTGCAGTTGTTCTTTCTTTACGAAGAATTTGTCATTGTTTGCTGTTTTTTTCTCCTTTGCAAAATTTTGCGGAAAGTGGACAAACATTGTCATTAAAAATGTTAACTGCTCTATTTGCTACAACTTTATCAGGGTGATGTTGTTCAACAAAATTTGCGATTTCTGCCATTTTGCACACATTCATGACCTCTCCACAAAAACGTGACTCTCTCTCTCTCTGCACTCACACTGATGACGCAAGCAAGGCCGCTGGGCTGAATGAACGCCATTCGGCTCAACTCGGCTCATCGACGTTCGGATTTTCGAGTTCCAATATTTGTTCGGATTCCAGACAAAATTTCTCGAATTCTGTCGCCGATTTGGTCGAAAGTCAAGGCGTTCGAGAACCGAGGTATCACTGTAAAAGGTTGAAGAGATGCTATGTATGCAAACATGTAAGCACGACATTGCTAGGTTGGAAGATTGCTGCATGGTTACGTGCACCTGGCAAGGATATACACTGTGAAACAAATGACAAACAGTGCAGCAAGCAGTAACATAACCAACAGTCACACAAAACTTCACTAAACGCATTTGACATTCATCTTACATGCTCGTGCTACAGATGAAAAAGAGAAAGGGAGGTAACTGCTTATTGCATTCTTGAATGAATGATATGAATTACCTCCCCTGGTTGCTGGCCGCTGATTTTCTTGTCGCTTGATGATTTGCTATTTCAATTCTTCTACATTTTCTTCAAATTTTTCTTCACTGATCTCACATATTTTGTAAGTTTGCTTTAATTGTTGACCATAAACTGAAATTTTTATGCGATAGAGGATATTTATTTTCTTCTTTTACGTGGCTGTTTCTGAATTTTTTAAAATTATTTGACGTGGACATCAGAATGCTGCGATGCAATATCTACATAACGAAAGGTGCTTTATAGAAAGTAAGAATTGAGCGTGCTAATCTAGAATGAAGACATTATCAGAACGAGGCCAAAGAGATATCTGTGTCTTTCAAATCACGGACGTTAAAATTAGAATGCAAGGGAAAGTTTTTCCTCAGAAATCGGGATGAGAGTACAAGAGAGAGAGGAGAATGGAATGACAGATGAGTGAGAGAAAGAAAGAGTGACAATGGGAGATAAAAATTATAGAATATGTGTATGTGTACAATAAATTGAGTGAAACAGAACAGCTTTAGTGTTTTAGCTCTGTGCATAGCAATTGTTTCAGGATTGCATCTACAGACTCATCAACATCTACAGTTTAAAAAACAATCACTGTTTAAAGTCGATGAGATATGTAAGCTATTTGAAAACAATCTTGTAAGAAGATATAGGTAGATTAGTAAGTATGTCGAACAGAAAAGTTTGAAATTAGCTATAACAGCAGCATCGATCTAGAAAACCTTGGGTAGTCGTTGCACATTCAATTCATCTGTCCATAAACAATGAATTATGTCGGAGTCCATAGTCCAATGTCATAACCTCAGAAGCAATAAAACTTTTAAATTGATGATTACAGGTCAGTAAGTCTATGAATGTAACTAAAATACATTTGGTTTGATCAAGTTCCAGCAGGAGTACTCCCGACATGCTGACGTGTGCACTGATGAGATAAAGCTTTCATGATAATAGTCTTGATGACTGAGTACCCAAAGAACTAGAACCTTGTCTTCAGGGTATGCGGTTAAGTTGCGGTATGTGCTAACAGCTTTGCAAGATTACAGATAAGTAAAATAATGTGCTTGCATTCCTGTATGTAAAGCTCCTCGAGTCTTGTTGATGCATGAAAAAGGCGCCATATAGACTATTTATCATAATTATTTATAGATTCGTGAATTTCCGATTAGTAGACTCCCCGAAAGAAAGGAGACCTGATCCACTTCCCCGTTCATAACCCACTTATCTGCGCAGACGAACTCTCTACTCAGAGGCTTTTCTGTCTGAATTTCAAATCAAACTTCGAACTTTAAATTAATACAGACTATGTGCATGATAGTGGTGATTCGTTATTGCTTGGTGATGCAGGTTTCCCATCTGGCAGGACCACGACCTCTCAACAGATATGAAGGTGAGTTACTTGCTCGTTGTTGTCAGTAAACACCCTTGAGTAACACCAAGGACAGTTACAAAACATTTCAAATGACAGTATTGACATGACATGTCTAGCACAGAACAGATACACGACAGGAATGTATTTTAAAACAGAGTGTAGGTTGGTAACATAATTTGTCAAAATATTACATGTAACTTTAAAACCAATTATTTATTACATAAGAGTAGTATTTTTTTCTCGATGGGATTGCTGGCATCGTTAAAAGGGAACTGACTGGTTACTGTACTGATCTATTAATTAATTGATTGGTTATTTATTTCAGAGTGCCTCATGCACAGATCTCATGTGGTGATGGGGTGCAGAAGCTTTAACTAAACCAAGTTTTCCTGAAATCATTTGCCATCTGTCAAAACTAGCCAGTCGCAGACTTCTGACTTTCTGACTTCAGGAAAACATGGCTAAGTCCGGAAACACCATTCTCTTCTTCTGCCTCTTCACCGTGCTCGTGGCCCTGTGTGGCTTTCATCAGAGCCACGACTGGGCTGTGCCATGGAAACATTTAGCCAGAGATGTACATGTTTCCATGGCAACACTATATTTCGTTGTTTCTTTGACTGAAAATCTGCCTAATTCGTACGGTTTCATTCTCCGTGTATTTCCATCCTTTGGCGCTTCAGCGTCGAGCGTTCCTGTACATGGACATTCCAGACAAATGCCGAAGCTTGCACTCAATGGAGAAGACTTTCCCGGGTCCTTGTCATCTACCACGTTTCATTTTCTGAATAAGAAACAAGAAGGAAACATTGCCTCACACATACATTCTTCTATGGCAAAGCAAGAGATAAATCCAAGAGTAGCAGCGGCTATTCCTGAGAATGAATTATCTTTAAAGAAAGGTAAACTGAGAAAGAATTTAAAGGATACACTCACTCACAACACAGAGGAGATGTTTAAGATCTTTGCTATTAAACAGCAAACAAGAAGAGAAGGAGGGGAGAAAGACTTGAAAAACAAGAATCTGCTAGAGAAATATTTGTGGCTCTTTGTTACACTCTGCACGGTTTTGCTACTGACGTTTAGAATGTTTGATAGAGATGCCCCGCCCACAAACTCAAAGGTCCTGTCAAACTTAGGTCGAGAAGATTTATTAGTTGAATTAAGCTCCGAGTCTCGACTTGCCCTGGGTGTCAAGGACTGGAGGAGCACTGACTCTGCGTTATGGAGATTCCTGCTGTCACCTTTCGAGAGATTATGTTGTGACCTCGAGTCTCTTCTACGCCTGAGCCATAACTTCCTGCCAGCCACCCAGACTTTGAGGGTGGCACCCGCTTCACAGTTCCTCCCGACTGTCCTGGGGAACGAGGGTAACCGCTTCCAATACATTGGTTATCGCCTCGCCTCTCTAGCTGCTCTCCCCTCGGGGTGTCCCATCTCGCCCCTGCGGCTGGCCGAAGGGGGCTACCACTACAACCCCGACATCAACAAGAGCGCAGTCATCTGCCACGAATGTGGGGCTACCTACAGCTGGGGGTCGCCCTCGGCAACGAGGATTTCTCCCTTGCTGTACCACCAGACCTTGTCGCCCACCTGCAGTGTTGTCCAGTCCCGGTCGGGGATCCAGACGAGCACCTCTACAGGGATGCTGACTACTGTTGCTGGGCAGCTGCAGAGACAGCTGTCAGATGATGTCCAGACAGACGGAGCTGCGTAAGGAAAATTAGTTGTTTCTCGGAAATTTGCCTTCGTTGACTTCCTCCCCTCAACTCTGATTTCACTGTGAACTTTTCTTTTCCTCGTTTCGTGTCTTCATTCAATTAAAACATAACTCAAGTGTTATAATTCTGTGTCAATAAGAAAACTGAAAGTTAAACTGAACAATATAATTTTGTCACAGTAAAATGCAAGTTTAAAAAAAATCCCATGTTTCGCATTTATAGCCGACTGAGAGATCTTTTGTTTAAGAGTCCACAAGTCTTCGTATTATCACTATGATGGACAGGATAGCTATATCTATACATCAGGAAGATAATAGTGATGCTATTAATAATTACAGCACAGTAAAGACAGATCTTTTGGCTTATCTAAAGTCAACTAGTATGGTACTGCTAGTTACAGTCTAGTTAGTTCATGGTTAAATGGCTAGGCACAGGCTACATAAAATGCTTATCTATTCTAGATAAACGGACTGTAGGTACTTTGTATGTACGGAAATTCAGAAACTAACGTCATCCAGTGATTGAATTTCAGTCAGATTGAGTCAGAGGTGCTACTAAATGCTTGATGAAGGACAAGATTGTATTTACGGGTTTTTGTGTGAGTAATTCATATAGACGGACTAGTCTGGAATTCCGAACTTCATGAGTCAAGGGGAAGAAAAGAGACAGTTGATATTGCTTAGACTATGTGGTTAATGTGACAGAAAAAACCAGCATTAAATGTGCAGTAAGTTGTGTGTGTCTGTGAGAGAGACAGACAGTCAGGATGGCTATAAGATACAGAAGTAGAGCGATTATCACCATACATTATCTTTGGGGTCTAATTTCCGACTTACACATATATTCTGTACATGAAGATCTCTTTCCCTGTGATATAAACTGTTTTCAGTGTGTCATAATTTGAAAGGATATCAACATGATCAGGCCCCACCTTAATAGCTTATCATCCAAAATAAATGATGAATGTTAGCAACTTAGGTCTGCCTCTTCTATTAAGATGGCATCGCTTGCAGTCTCGGCTAGCTTACACATCTTGGTCACGGTAAGCACAAACTCTAAGATGGAAATCTCTGTAAAGCCTTCGTTGTTTTGCTAGGAAAACCTTCATGTTTTCCCTGTGTTATCATTGTCCTTCTTCGTGCTCGTTCCAGAGAAGCACCGCCTGCAGCACGCGCTGCCAGCATCACGAGGAGTGGAGCAGACGAGCAGAGAACATCACACATGGCGGCGGTCACAGACTGTCCTGATGGTAAGACACGATACAACATGTATAACAACCATTATCAGTCACTTCAACTGTTCAAGGGGCTAAAGCTAAGAGGTACTGATATCCTTCAAAAACAATGACTAAGAAAAAAGAACACAGGTCTAATAGCGTGCATATAATAATGACAATATTACATCGCATTTCCCACTTTAAATTAGGCATTAGCACTTTAGAGGCACAAAACAAAGTAAAATGTAAAAAATGCATAGTAAAATACATATAAACTCACAATGATCATATGAAAATATGTAGACCAAAACTTATCAGCAAAAAACATATAGGAGAAAAAGCTACTGCTCATACATGTAATGTTTTATCATCATCATCATCAATAGCAGCAGAAACAGCGACAACAACAAAACATCAAAATATAGGAGCAAGTTATTTCAGTCAGGACAAGGTGGGGAATGAACCGTTTAAACACTTAACTTGAAGTATTAAAGGCTAGAGGGAATATATGTCAGATCAGAGAAGCCTACTGACTGCTGAAGGAATGTGATCTTTTCTACCTGGAGTTCACGTTTATTGGTCCGCGAGGTTCATGGTTTACTCAAGCTACTTCCGGGTGCACACCCAAGTAAAATTCCCGAGAAACACACAGCTGTCTCATACGATGTTAATAATATTCACACTACACAAACGAAATAGGAGATTTAAAAGTGATCGATGTCGGATCTTTCCGTCGCCCGGAAACTTTGGTGTGTTCATCACAGGACGTCCTGATGTAGCTGTCGACCCATGTAATGTCAACAACACATCAACAAGCCAGGCTTGAGAGTGACAGACAAAGTAATTAATTAGAGTGAGAGAAAAGGGAAAAGAGAAAGAAAGACTGGTTATTGGAAAGAAAAAACCTTTACTTACACTAAAAAAAAAAGAAATATGTTTATTTGTAATCCATTCAGAAGACGACATTTGAAGTGTAAGGTCTTTGATAAATACAACAACCAACGAAAACGTGTGCACACAAATTTAAAATAATCTTAGCTCTATATCAACAGCTAGAATTAGTAACAGAACAGGAGAAAAATACTGACAGGAAAAGAAATGACTTGGGGGTTCCCATTTTGTGTCGGACTTACAATTACTCGCTGTTAAAGTAGTTACAAATATCAGACCAGAGATTATAGACAGGAGACCTAGACAGCCACAGTGGATGCATTGGCGACACGCAGTCCATAGTTAATACTAGGGTGGATACTTGAAAGGTCTTGAAACTAGTCGTCACTGATCTCAAGTCGACTTTGCTAAGTTCGATCCCAAACTTGTATTACTGGACTGCTTGCAGACGATTTTTTCCAGTTAACTACTAGAACGAGGCTAATGTATACAAAGCTTCCGGTTTAGTCACATTCATTGTTTAGGCTCGCTGATACTAACAGCAGAGAACTCTCTCCCTCCCCAAAATATTGCACAACGCTAAGATGCCTGACAAGTTTGCAAATGAGCGCCATCTGTGGTACAGGATACACGCTGGCACTGCCCAACACCTCAGAGGACGTTCAGAGCAGCGCCGGGGCAATGGCGGTGTCGTCTGCATCTGCAAGTTCTGGAAGCGGTGAGAAGGTCCTCCTGGACCTCAACAGTGCTGTGTACCCTCTCTACAGCTCTCTCCAGTCTCGGCTAACCACCTTTTCGAAATGGCCTGCTGCTAATTTTCGTCCACCGGAGGTCTTGGCGCCTATGGGCTTCTTCTACGCTGGTGAGCAGAAAGTACTCTCAGTTAAGACCCATGCCTTACAAGAATCAATGAGTAGTGCTTGAGCAAGTGCGAGTAAATATTTGAGAGAACGAGAAAACGCGATAGTTGCAGAGTTCTGTATTTATGGTTGTATTCTCGAAGAGCATTCATTTTACTGAGTTCTGAAAGTTCGCGTTTATTTGTTTTGTCCACGTTCAGTTAATTCAGACAACATATTTTTTCTACTATTTGCAGAACCTCAGTTGCACGATGTTTGTAAGAATCTATAACATGATATTCTCTAGCTCTTTGACTGTTCATACCACAGAGGCCTTTACAGACTGCTCATAAATAACACATCAGCACAGAAGCAGTATTGTTCTGTCAGTTATCTCCCTCGATAAAATCACGTGTTCCTCTCACGGTGACGTCACTAGGGTACGCAGACTGCGTGAGGTGCTTCTACTGCGGGATCGGCCTCAAGACGTGGGAGGAAAACGATGACCCGGAGGAGGAGCACATCAGATGGCGGCCCAACTGTCAGTTCGTCCTGGCCACCAAAGGGAAAAGATTTGTTGACAACACTCTGGCCAGACTCAACGTAAGTCGCGTTCTTGTCATCTCTACCTCGGCTTCTCTCCACAGCTGTCTCACTCCCTGACACAGCTGTCAGCTGTCACACTTTGATCTTATCTCAGCACCTGATACATTGTCACGCTCCTTTGTCACAAACCGTCCCGTTCCCAGATTGAATTTTGTTTCTTTATGTAGTCATACTCTCATGTAGAAATGTTAGGACTCGCTTCTCTCTCCTCAAGTATCTTCAGACTTGATTAAGATTTCAGCTCCATGTCTCTCTTCACAGTTCAATTACAATCACACTCAATTCGACATGGATTTGTACTCAAACAACAGAAAATGAGAAGAAAACAGTAAGTAATATTTAAATTCTAATGTATATTGTAATAAAATATATGCTTGTTTTGTACTTTATCTTTGTATATATTATGAAAATAATTTTTTCTTAATTTCTAATTTTTGACCTATTTCCCGATTAGTAAATTCTCGGCCCCATTCAGTTGCAATCTTTGCAAGAAGACAAAACTTTTAACTCTTAGCAGGAGTCAGAGTTTCAAGACTTTCACCAATGTTGTCCTCTCTACTCTCGTGGGAAATATCAGCATCCTTTTCTCATTACATATGAAGTAAAAGTACTCTTAATATTTCATTATTTCTGATACAATTTTCTTGTTTTAAGCTCTTTTCGTAACATCACCTATACTTCTCCTTAAAGTCTGAAATGTTGTTAGCTTGCTATGAGACTATGGTTGACTCGGAGGATTTCACAAAAGCAGCAGTTACAATGAAGATGTGTCTATGATTGAAAAGTAAATATTAACTGCAGAGAAGGATGAACCCGGATGACGAAGTCCCAGATACACCTAACCCCGCACGTGACTCACAGCGCGGTGCGCCACCTAGCGGAGAGAACCTGACGAGAGAAGGGGGAAGCAACCGGAGTACAACGCTTTCCAGCGACGACCGCCAGCAGCTGCTGCAGATGGGCTTCAGCGCCGACATGATCCGCTCCGCCCAGGAGAACCTACTGAGGGCTGGTGAGTCTCTCTCACTCATTCACTCATTTGCTCACTCACTCCACATTCATAATCACTCTGGCTAAAATCCAACATCTTTCAAATCAAATTCCGAACGAAATTTAATAGTATTTGATAATACTTGGCTACAGGAGTTTGTGTGATCAGAGAGGAGAAGACAATATGTTTGTCATTAAGTAATTGTAGTTAATATTTTATGAATAAAAATTAGAGTAGTCAAAAATGTAACCTGCGCAAATCTTAATTGTATTTTCCTTTTTGGTTCATGAATTCAACAGTTTATGTATTTATTTCTGTGCTGTGTTCGTGTTTCTATATTATATATGTTTTATAATTGTGTTTATTTATTTATTTATTTATTTATTTGTCTCCAGGTCAAACATTAAACATCGACAATATTCTGGGTTTTCTTGTTCCCTAGAATACCTTAAAACCTGTTTTGGAACCAAGCAGAAAAAAAGAGGCGAGTTTCCAGGAGCTGATGTGTAAAAATCTGTAAACAGTTTGCCATGTTACTAGAGATTCTTGTCCTTCGGCTACCTTGCTTGATTCTGACAATTCTGCCAAAAAACGAGCCCTGACAAGCTGTGAAGAGACATTTACTTAGGTCCTAAACGTAGGTTTTGCTTCAATGTTTGTCTCCTATCAACAAGCCTGGTAAACCTTTAAGTGTCTACACTGTACAGCCATTGAGACAGGAGATTAGATAAACAGAGGCTCGGTAATTTTGGTTTTAGTTTGCTGGATCAGCAAGTTTCAGAACCTGCAATCTGAAGAACTCGCCCTTTAACCTTTCACCTTGAGTGGTGATAACATCCACTGATTGCTGATTGTCACTCCATCTACCGTAACACGACATGCATAGTCATGCTCTGAATCTTAATCCAGAGTTACTCTTAATCCAGAGTTACTCATAAGCCAGCTAGCTCCAGCTGTCGTCAGTAAAGTACAGCCAGAAGGTGATGGCGGTTAGAGAAACGACAACTGGCGACTACACTGACGTCATTTCCTGTGTCACCGCATGAGGATAGCTTCACGATTGATAATTTGCTTTCACATGCTCTGTACCTGACACAGCCTGACTATCCAGCGTGCAACCTGTATATTTTGTGATTTATAAAGAGAGGTGTTTGCAGTGGCCTTTACTTTCATTGCTTTGTGCGGAACCCAGAGAATTGATGTTGATTTGATACTTCCATTTTGTTTTCTTAAAGGTGTTCTTTGAGTTACCAAGAACTTCACAGAGAACACCTGTAAAAGTTCATGGCATACATACCCCAATTATACGGGACAACAGCAAGGTTTTATGGATTATTATTTAATTATAAGAGTGAATATTTTTATTCTAATGTGCATATTTTTTGCATTTTAAAAGTTTTTAAATAATGCTTAGTTTAGAACGGGAAATCTTATGTTGGTATATAGACAAACCCGTGCCTGCTTAATGAGTTTGTTTTAATTATTAGCTATTTTAATTATTAAATGTATATAATTACTATACATTGTCAGTGTTATTGTGTTTTAACAATGAAAATAAATGTAATAAATTTCTTTAATGAGTAATTTGTTTTCTCTGCTTAAGCTTTATTTCAGTTAATAAGTCTACAAGAGAAATCATAAGACGAAGAAACAGAGAAATGCAACCAGACAGATATCCATTAACAGACTCATACCAAGAACACTTTCATAACAACGACTCAACGACCATTTCACTAACAAAAAATATTTGTTTATATCATGAATAAATGTGATGACAAACACGAAAATACAGAACAGAGACATGAGAATTGGAAAAAAAAAGAGAGGAGAAAAGAAAGAACAACGGTAATAAACGATGAGAAGAGTGTTTGTGAGTATGTCTGTGGATCTCTTAATATATGTGTATGTATGTGTGTTTGTGATTGACAATAGGAGTGAGAATAACTTTCATAATCTCTGAAAACAGAATTTTTTCTGTGCACACCATAACCCATCTCAGTATAAAGCAAAAGGCAATATACTATTATACTTTAAAGATACATCAAAGTACAAATGATTACATGCACAGTTCACACTCTGCTTTCACAGATTTTTCTTCACACACAAATGTATGATGCAGTTATTTCAAAGCCGGTTCAAAATTGTGAGAGACCTGGGTATGAGGGGTCTTGTGATCTGACCGTTGCTAGTTTGAGAGTTTGGGAATTGCTATCTCGATGGCATGAGCTCACAGTGTTTAGCTAGTGCACTGCTTATCTATGATGATCTCTCTGACCTGCACCCGTCGCTCGCACATAAAACTCAAGTGTTACTGTTGAACCCTTACTTCTTTGCCACAAACATTAATACATACCCTGAACACACTCCCTGTCCTGACCCTTAGACTTTGACACCAGTAGACCATGGAGTATGTCAGAAGTTATATATGAAACAACAATAAAAAGCCTGCAAAACATCAAAGTTAAATTTGCATCTCATTTAATGTCCTCAGGCAGTATAACCTCGACTGACACTTTTTGTGGACAAAGTTCACATGTTGAGTAAAGGTCAGTTGTCAATTGTGAGAGTTCCGCTCCTCCGTCTCTTCTCAGTACAAGTTGTTTCGACTGTGTGTTGGTACTGTATTTAATTTTACTTTGTGGGTGTGAGAGAGAGATAGGAAAGGGAGATCTACTAATGTTAACCAGATGCAGATGAATTACTGGTTATCACCACCATTGCAGTAGGGAACAAAAGGTCGACTATACCAAGCAATAATATATAAAGATAAAAAAATTAACTGCACAATAATCAAACAATGTAGCGAAAAATAATGTGCACAAAACATTTTCATATTAAAAAGAATGTCACTATTCCTAGAGTCCCTGACGTCTCAACTAAAGGTGCATCAACCCTTCAGATATAATAGTTGCACTGCCAGACCTCCATGATCTCTGTTACAACACTGTCATGACCCTTGACCTGCTGGTACACACGCTAGAAGACACACGGAGATCAAATAAAAACGAGAACTTTTTCTAGTGCCAACTCTTATATCGATTTAAAGCCTCTCGGATCAATGCCATGCATGTAGTCAGTTCTATTTTTAATTTTCTCCAGTCTGAGCCGAGAATGTGGACATTCGGAACTTCCCTGTTCTATATTTAGAACAGGAAGTACAACGCTGTTTTGTTTTGCAGGAAGGTTTATGTCTTTAAGGACTCACAGTTTCTTATACGTCGAATATATTAAAGAACATTCTTGACTGAGGCAAACACCTGTTTGACAGCGTGTAAAGGAGAATTTTGTTGTAACCTGCTCCGTGGAGGCCCGACATCGAGTGAAGTTATTTACTCGTCAAACTCATCACTCGACAACCCATCGAGCGAGTGGTACTAACACAGGTACATTGCAGTCAAACCTGAACAGAAAGGTAAAATATGAACTTTTGTTACTGTTGATAACTTAATATTATTTCCAGCAAAGTACTTTTTTTAAATTTTGCAGTCAAATGATTTGGAAGTGCAAGAATTCATTAAAGTCATTGACTTCATGACACTGTAACAGTAACATATGTTTGTTGTAGTCTTCTAATAACACTTGTCAGCAATGTGTAACCTGCAATCAGCTAAGTTCAGTGGCTGCTTGGTTTTCAGCTATAAAATCTACAAATGTAACATGACATCAGATGAGGATGAATTAAAGCAGAGTGGGAAAAGACACGCGAAAAGATAAACAGTAACCAGGAAGTGGAAACCAGTGAAGGATGTTAATTGATATTACTATGAATAGCTCCAGCTCAGGAGCCCCATGGCGGGTATAGTTGTTTTGAAATCGGTTAATGCCTGATATCAATAAATGATCAATAGTTTAGCATTGGTTAATGTTCAGTAGTTTGATATCGGTTAATGTTCAAGAGCTCCCAGGTATCTGATGCAGAAATTTAGAACATAAATGTGACAAGAACTGTTTTATATTTACAAGCAAAGTAAATGAATCTGTGTTAACATACTATTACCACCTTTACAGAAGGCCAAATAGGCTCCTCATTGTTTAGTATAAGCTAATTTCTCAGGTGTATATTATACAGCAACTGACATAACAAGATTCGTAGGCTGCAGGTGAAGAGAAGTATGAAAGCTAAGCTCATGTTGTGATATGTTTTTTATATGATCAGATCACTGGCATTCCCAATTATATTTTTAGAAAACATGGTTTGATATCCAGGAAGTTAATCCAGGGTGAAGAATAATCTAAAGCAGAAAAGAAGTCTTTTTGTCATTATAAATGTGTGTAGACTGTGTAGAGTAGGTATTTCTCAGATTGAGTACTAATATGACTTATAGAATTTGTCAGTTATTACCCTCCGTGTTTCTAGAGCTAGATCAATGACATATCAAAAATAAAACAGCTTTACCTGCATATGTTATTCTAACAGAAATACTTGGTGTTACTTTTACTGCTGTATGATTTCTTATAATGAAGGATTTCTTTTAAGGTTGATTATGTTTTTGCTTAACAGGAACTTTGTCTGTTCTTTGTGCAGTCAAGGTACCCTGCTTGGCGACTGGGTGGTGTTGGTAATTTCCAGCCTTGGCTTTTGGCTAAATCCAGCAAAGTAACTCACATCATGGTGGTAATACACAAGTTTTGAACTGATTTCATTCTGTTGTGCATTCACTCAAGCTCAATTTACTTTCAAAATTGAAGTAAATTAACCAGCTCTTAAAAAAGCGAAAAAAATGGAAGAGATAAAAATTGGTGATAATTCGTCATGTTCTGTGTATTCTTTTTCTTATATATGTCTCGGTCAGGCATTTAAAAGCTGATTTTAAAATTTTTAATTGATAATTAAGTTAAATATCTAATATGTGTTCATCTACATTTCAGATGAGCATGCAATATACCAGGCAGATAATTAACAAAAAGAGGCACCTTGCTATCCAAAGTTGACTAACCTACCCAAGGCTTTTCACCTTTTTGTCTAGTATCACCTGAGAAACACTTCTTTAAGCCTTTATAATAATTTTGCCATTTTGACTGGGGAAGACCCCAAGAGGTTCTGTAAGAAATGGCAGTGGCAGCTTCAAGCAGACAGGCTGCAGGCGATCGCAGGAGCTGGCCTATTCAATCCAAACAACAGCATTTGCTGAGATCACGAACTTGTTTTGAGGCTGAAGATGTTTGCATCATACCTGAGAGCTTTATTGCCAAGCCTGCTGACTTTCACAAAGTTGATTGTGTTAGTCTTATACAGGTAATTTATGACTTTTCCTCAAGATGGACTTTGTCAATTTTATATAAATGGTCTTTTATAAGGGTACTGTAGCTCTGAATCAAAAAAAAACTGTCATGCTGAGCAAGACTTTGGTGCAGAATCAAACTCTGTTCTGGCTTACGAGCTTGTTAATGTAACAGGTATAGCTATAGCTTGCTCTCATTTACACGCAAACACACACATACCCAAGCACATACATATTCATATTGTAGATATGTCAAGAACTGCACACTATCAGTTATAATAATGTATTTTAGATAATTATAATACTTAAGCCTGAATGGCTGGTAAGGGGAGGTAAGAACAACAACTTTTGTTTACCTCTCTTTTATTCAGATATATATATTTAGGGAGAGATCTCAGTTGCTTTGTATGAGCTGAAATTTTGATTGGCATTATTTTGTAACAGATTATGAAGGTAATACAGAAAGTGGGCGAAGACCCTCTCACTGTAAGCAAAGATATGCCATACCTGACCATCGAGGACGGTGTCACAGCTTTCAGGACTCGTGGCTAGGCCCTCCTGCTAACCTGATGGCAGAGTGTGGGCTATACAAAATGTCAGAAGGTATTAGAATTAATGCGGGATACAGCACTTGTATGCTACTCCATTTTCAATGTATTTATGAAAGAAATGAAGATAGATGATACAGTGCTTCAAAACACATATATTCCTGCCAGGTTCAGTAATATTGAAGATATGGAACACAAAATAAAATTGCTCTGAAAAAAGAAAATGTAGATAATCAAAATCCATTCACTGATATGATGGTAGATGTTCTGTTTTAGTTCTTAACATCATCTGAAATAGCTACATTAGTCAGTTAGATGTTGAGATTGATGGAATGTTGATTATATTACTATTTTGGTTAACAACAGCAGTATTGCAGATGCCTGAGTTCTCCAACTACCAATGCAAAAACTCAAGCTTGATTACAAGCAGAACTAAGGACATTGAGATGATATCTTAAAGCAATTGTCAAGGAAATGATAATACGAAAGCTCATAAAAATTCATAAAACAGTCTTAAGTTTTGTCATTAGCAAATTAGAAAAGACATAGCAAAAGATTTGATTAGTAAACAGCTTATCAACAAGATTATAAGTACCATTGAAGCAGATGCATGTAAACATTAGTGAATTTGGGCATGTGATATGAAAACTGCTTCAGGTTTCACTTTCCAACTTGAATGGCTCACATAAATGCTGGAACTACATTTTTGCTTTTTAAACAGATTCTGCCACCTGCTATCGCTGTGGCATCACTTTACGAAGCCTGACACCAACGACATGCATCTGGACTCATCACCGCCAGTTTGCTCCATGCTGCCGGCACCTGCAACGTGCCAAGAGCTGTAACCCCACTCACTTGGAGGTGATTTATCTCCCATTGTCTTCAAGTGTACTTTACCTTGAGCTACTTATATTAATGGTGTTAACTGTATGTGTGTGTGAGAGAGAGGGGGAAGTTAGATATGGTAAGACCCTCTACCCCTACCTTTCGCTTTAAATTTATTTTGAAGCAGATATGTAGTTTGACTTTTCCTTTCTTCTGAAATATATGTAGCTGTTTAATGAATGAAAAAATATTTATTGAGACTTTGTCACATAGACACAACTTAGTTAAAATATATTGTTCATTGTTAAATATTGACATTTTAAGCATCGGTAAGTGTAGTACACCTATTACATTTTCTTATTAATTACTGTTAGCCTTTCACATAAGACATCAGAATAGAGTAAGCAGTCAGATTTATTTATTTTATTCCATATAGTTTTATATCTCAAGGGTTATGCAAAAAAAAGAGACTTCTAAGTCAAATTCAAACGTGAGTTTTCAAATGAAAAAAGGTTTCTAGACTTCAATTTGTTCCTTTAGTGCCAGGATTCAGAACACCCTGGCAAGCAGTCACATCATAGTTACAGGCAGTGCCATTTTGTCTGCTCATGAAATAATGAATTTTATGTTTAATTTAGGGTGGTCAACAAAGATTCATCCGCCACCTGTCTGCAAGTGATGCTGAAGACTCCGGAATCCAAGTGTCCAGAGGCTAATTGTGGTCTGATCCTATCTGGCCCCTTCTAATCAGCTGAGGGATTGTACCCTAAACTTGATTGTTAAATTTTTTTCTTGCTGCTAGCACATCTGTATTCCTACTCCACATTTGTAAACCTGTCCTTTTTACAATTTTAGAATGTGGTCCTTTGTTAACCTGCAATCAAAGAATAGCTGCCTGTGCTGAATCTAGCATGTCATTATTAAATAGCTGTCAGTGTTTGAAATTAAATTATCATCAATAAATTGTTTGGCATAGCAGCTGATTAAAGATGTCAAAAGTGGAAGAAAAAGTTATTAATCACTGGCAAGATTTAGAGAATTTCTTAAAGTTATAAAATTCTATAGCTCAGCCCTTAATGGATCTCTCCACAGGTTCATTCAGAATGTACACTTACACATGCAGTAAAAACATCACAATGACACAAAATGCAATAATTCCCAATTTAGATACAAGTTTTTTTAGTGAATACTAAATATTTTGTTATAGGTTTGTATTTTTATGTTTAACATTGATAGCAAGCTAGTTATTTGTTTAATTAATCAAATGAAATGAAGTGATTCATATAAATGAATTCATGTTAATTCAGAGTGATTTATTAAAATTTTTTCTACAACAATTTGCCTTTGACTGTGTATTATAAATACATGCTGGGAGCAGCTTCTGGCTACATATCTTTTATCTCATATGGCATTTTATGCTATGTTGTGTGGGTCTGTGTATGTCTGTATGTGTTTTCTATTTCTGTAAAGCACCATGAGCCTGCTCATAGGACCGAGATATGGTTACATATAAAGATTATTATTTTATTATATTATAATAACTAAGAAGCAGATATACACATTATCGGATACCTTCTCACTCACCTGAATCACCTACCCACATTGCCCTCTGAATGCCTCACACACTGTTGTATGATGAAGGTGTCCATCATGTATAATGTTGGTCTTTTTTCATAAGCGTGTGATTGTAAAGTTACTGAATTAATAAAAATAGTATTTAATAGTCATGGAATAAATTGGTAAACAGAAGTACAGCTCACACCTGTTTACAGGGACAATGCATATATATATTTACTTATTATCACAGCACAAGTGAAAACTGGTTTAAAGATACAGAGACTAAAATGAAATATTAGCAGACACCCCATCCAGTCCTTATTGCAGCTTTGACCAGTCTGCATTCTAGTATCAGCCAAACACTTCTCTAGAGCAATTAAAAAAAAAATTAGAATGATATATTATCTATATTACTTCAGTTAAAAAGCATGGAATGAGAGTTTCACTTCGTTTAAAGCAGGATACAGGAAGAAAATTCATTGGTGTCAGGTCTATATAAAGCTCAGTATTAAATACACCCAGATGGAAGTCAGATTATGTGAAAAATATTGGTCAAAGAGTGTTACTGAGGGGTTAACTAAGCACAGTGCTGGTGGCGAGCCGCACCTGTCGCATGAGTAATAGTTTTATTTATTTATATTTTTTTTTAGATAGCCGGGAATGGAATAGAGGAAGATACTATAATTAACCGTCGCCGGCCAGCACTTCATTTTCCAACTAGACATGACCAGGATAATCCATATTCATAACTACAGCTCAGAAGCATCTATATATAGTAGTCTGAACTTTGTCATGAGTATATATATATAAGGCTCCTTGTATACTGAATACAATGGTATATCATATATTATGGCACAACTGTGCAATCAGATGTACTTAACTAGCTACTGTAAATACTAACAATTAGAAGTGCTCAGACAGTATAGTAATGAATGCTACTTTATAGTTGTGTCAGAAAATGTAGTCAAACGTTTAGCGCCATCTAAAAAGTATAAATTTACCAAAATTTGTGATGAATTTAATTAACAAACTATTTTCGGTTAAGAAAGCTCATTATATCGGACTCAAGGCAACTCATAGTCAACTGCAGAAATTTCTAGATCCCAACTATTTTTCACCTTTCTATACAATCTTTATACATTAACAGTTTGTGCATCAGTCCGCTCGATCTCACCATTGCGTTCAACCATAAGATACTCCTCTACACGAGCTTTTGTTGTTGTTGTTTTTTTTTTACGATTTTGGCAACTCATGAATACATTAGGTGATATGTGTGTGTGTGCTTGCATGTCTATGTTTGTGCGCGCTTGTATGTCTGTGTGTGCATGCCTGTGTGCATGTGTAAGGGGAGGGAGATATGAGCAACTGAAAGAGGTCGATTACAGTCGGTAATCTTGGTGAATTTCTTTCGCTTTCTCGGTTCAGATTTGAACAATGACTATTCTTTTGAAAAAAAAAATTGTACTCGAGGTTTGCCTTTAATGTGCACTAAATCACAGTTTTAGTCGAGAACTGTAATATCACAAACCCAATAGCTCCCAAGACTAAGAATAATGTTTTTCGGTGTAAGGTAGGCCATCCAGTGTAGTTTCTAACCTTCAGTGTGGCGTGTGATCATTTTCATCATGAAAAATTTTTCAATTATTTTCCCTTTTTAATGGACAAAAAAATGAAGTTCACGTAGGGACAAACATCTCAGCGGTTTGCCGACGTAAAGGCCGAAGTTTTGTGTCCGGAGGAAAGACAGTGGTATCGCCCGTGCGAGGGAAGGTAGGAGTACACGCGGTGCTGACTATTTGTGTCCAGTCGTCTCAAATTACTACTTTACCTGGACAAAGGCGGGGTAGAGATCAGAGACACCGCCGAGTAGCCTGGCCATAAAACGTCTCTCTTACCCGACCATTGTACTTGCCGCAGGGTCTGAGCGATGAGGCGAAACGACTTCTATGTGAACCTACTGTCACAGGCTAAGGCAATGCAATGTCTTTCTGAGCCGAGTACTTGTGTTGGCGGTTAGAAAGCTGAAGTGAAACGGTTTCCAACTGAACACACTGTCAGAGGGTTAGGACTGAATGTATTCTCCACCAACAAACAAAACTAGAATATACAAAGAAGAGAAGAATGAACAGCGAAAATGACACGAACATAAAAACAAATGAATTTTAAAACAAAATCAGTGGCTGGAGGCACTGTCATACAGATTGATACATAACAAAGCAAAATCACCAGTATAACAATGGAAGCACAGAATTTAACACTATTACTGATCCTTCAATTGATATCACAGAATAACAAACATGTAAAGTGAACAAGATAAAAATCAGCTATAACATACGAGTGACGAGTAGGTCTTGCAGTCTTAGACTGGAAGGAACATGTCTATATAGACAATACATTTATCGGTGTGGAGCTGTACCGTGGTAACAACAATTCAGTTTTGAAAGTACAAACATTGATGGTAAATTATTATCTCATTAATCAATTTGTTATTTAAATTATATTATTAATTTCCAAATCTTCATCAGAACTACTGTCTGTTTCAATTAATATATTTTCCTCATGTTCGGAATCCAATTTGTATTGCTCAACGACACATCTCCAGATATCCTCTACTAAATTATAAGTTTTCTTTTTTAAAGTGCGTTGTCCAAGCTGTCTCCGATTGTGCTGTACACTTGCTTTGTTGTAATTTGAAGTAGAGTCTCTATCAACATGTTCATTCCAGTCTAAAACAGCGAGACCCATGCGCATGTCATAGTGCATCGTGTTTTTAATATGAACACGCTTAGGCAGATACATCAGACATATATTATTAAAACTTTCAACATAAAATGTGTCCCTAGACATCACGTAGTCCTCAGGATGTTTATACAGGACATGGCCGTGTAGAAAGTCGCTCAGCAGCTTGACAGCAGCAGGATCAGTCAGCACTATTAGAGATGGTATATAGAGCGATTGCCTGCAAGGTGAGTCTTGGTTACACTGGTCATGGATGTTTTGGAAATGTGTAATACATCCATCCAACAAGTGCCTAAGTCTCACAGGGTCGCCATCGCAATGATCTATACACCAGTACACATGATCTCTGACCGCTGCTGTCTTGTCGCTGAGCTGAGGATGCCACGTCTTGCCGATGTTGACTTTACTACCTTGCGCCAGTTTTTTCATCCCAGCTTTGATACTCTTAGCGACGTGCCACCTCTCGTTGATGTTTCTAACACCTTTATTTTTTACTAACTTATTTATTGTCACGTTACGATCGTGAACGTGTTCATGAATTCTAACACCTGACTCATTCATACTTGCATACATCCTCTCGCATCCCACTGCCTCGTGCCGCTGGGTGCACACGTCGTCCTCTTTGGTGATATGCTGGAGGTTTACAACCTTGTGAGTCGACAGTCCTAAAGTAACATGATCAGTGTGATACGAATTTTTCCGACAAGCGTGCCTTGCATCTGTCATCACACTGATCCCGTCGGCCACAGGAGACTGTTCTGCTGCAAGTGCAGCTGCGACGGACTGGCGCTTCAAGACGTCAACGACTGCAGAAAACTGATGATGTTTGTTCTTGCGTGGGTACATTACCACTATCTTGACTGCAGGGAAACTCAGGACTTTCACCGCTCAAGAAATTATCCAGTAGAGAGGACACAAAAGCAGACCGGGACTTACATCCCGATTTTTTTAGCCCAAGTTCAAACTTATCATTAAATATTTTTCTTGCTTCTTCGTCAACAAAAAACAAGCGTATATCTTTTGTTACAACATTATACTCGTAGGTTTTAACAGTGCCGTCCACTAAAGTTCTCTTACTGCGTTTCTTCAGTGGCGTTGGGTTTTTCTCCATTGTAAACACTGTTTGGTAAATCCAAGATCCTGTAAAATATGTTAAAATAGTCCTTGAACTAACAGTTATTATTACCAGTGGGCCTGATGTTTTTTCACGTAAAAATCAGCGCCGACTCACACGGAGAAAAGTCAGTCTTCTGAGTGGATTTTGATCACTTTCTTGGTTTGCGTCCCTATTCCCCCAAGTTTTCTGTCTGAGGCGTAATGGTTGACCACGAGGTAGCGAAGTTTTGAGCTGCGAACTCACTTCGATGTTCCTTCCCAAGAGTTGATTGCAAAAAGCCTCGAGTTTGCCTTCAAACTCAAAATCGAAACATCTGGCACGTGGCATTCACGCATTCGATTGGTCAGACATACCACGTGTCCTACCATTACAACCAATCACACACTACAGTTAGTGTATGACGTAGGTCCCATCAGCCTCTGCGTGTTTCGTAATTCAATTGCCTACTTGTCTTAGTTACTCATTTCTAGTTCACGTTGCGTAACATTGTCCTTTCTCTTACGTAATCAAAGTACGTAAGTTTCGCTCTAAGGCTTGTCTGTTACGACGATAACACCTCGTGGCTACATCTCACCCTGCCTTACGTCACCGTCATGACGTGAACGGCCACGTGACTATCTGACTCTTCCAGGCTCTCATTCTGTCTGCGTCGTGCTAGTTTGAGTACAAGTTTTTTTTTTTTCATTCACAATGAGTTTCTCTGTGATACTGCGGGATTTAGATGAAGAAAAGGAGAGGGCAATTCGTCAGCTGTTTGAAAGAAATGGCTGGTCCTATAATGCCGAACGACTCCCACACCAAACTTCGAGAAAACGTGAGTCATTCCAAATCTGTATTCCACTGTATTTATATATATATATTCTACTTTATAGATAATGGACAGATATACATCTTTGCATGAGAGATAAAGCGTGCCGTGAGTGCGCGTACAAATGAAATTTCATGGATTTTACAATTATACACATGACTTTGTACACTTTTCTGTAGGAGGAAGATACCCAGTGAATAAGGATACGCGGGATGGCGATGTACTGGCCATTGAGGGTGGAAAAACTTTGCCCCCCGGACCAGGTGCGGCACCTGAATCAGAGAGCTTAGATATACATCTAAGCTCTCTGCCTGAATGTCCACACTGCTTCCAAGCACCTTGCATAACATCAGGAGCTCGCGACGTAGAGTTCATCGGGAAGGGACAGGCGGCTTGTCCTCAAAATCGAGGTATTCGGAATAGGATCTACACAAGGTATTGGAAAATGCTAGACTTTGTTGGACTCTGGAAGGACAAGAGATACCTAGTTAGAAAAACCGCTTTGGCAGAAGGTGAATGGGTGCTGTGCCACAGACGTGAAGTGATGCCCACTTGCGTCGTTCAAAAAGTACGAACACTGTACCCAAACCCAGATGGAGTGCCGTATGTCGGTCACCAATGGGAATAAAAAAAAAACTAAACGAGAGGAATAAAAACTAAGTTTAAAAATTCCATTGCCTTTTTGTTTGTGTTATTTGGGTTGTTTGCCTTTGTCTCCTTTCCTGTCCTCTCTCTCACAAGGGAGAACACACAAACAAAACCAGGGGTGCTAAACTGGTCCTAACCCTTTTGATTATACAAGTCTTATCCAAGTCCAGTTCTCGGTTTTGTGGACTCAGGAAGACGCAAGCACCGATGACCTCCACAATGGTCGGGTGAGATAAGAAGAGAAAAGATCGTGGGGGCACTATGTTGCAGTCGTGAATTGTTGGCCATTTGTAAAAGTTCGAACATTGCACTCAAACCGAGGTGTACTTTAGGTCAGTCATCAGGAGGAATGAACTGAAAGTATTAAATATTATTATCCCCTCTTATGAGTAAAGAAAGATGTAAGGAAAGACAGTATGTTCAGATGGAAGCCGTTTCGCCTCACTTTGTCTGGTAGGACAACCCTAACCCTGACAGTATGTTCAGTTGCAGCCCGTTTCACTTCAGCTTTCTCACCGCCAACACCAGTACTCAGCTGAGAAAGACGGTTTATCGCTTGCGATCTCCACTTTGCCTCGGGGCCAGGGTAGCAATTAGGGAAGACTGACCGCTGGTACTGACCCCGTGTACTCCTACCTTCCCTCGCACGGGCGAAACCATTTGAAAACACGCCCATTTCGACTTCGGCCTTTAGGATTGAGAGGCATTTTGAGCGCGAGCATCTTTCGGCTGTTGAGTGTTGACGAAGAAACACTGTCAGGCGTTGCACAGGGTTGTCTGTGGTTTATGGCCAGAGACTTCATCTCAGTTGCAAGCCGAGCAGTTTTAGGGAAAACAAACAAACAAAAAAGCCCTGGCTTTACTGGAAAAGGAGTTCGGGAATCCCCGATTGATATAAGCACTCCTGCCCCTGTCAGCCATCTTGATGGTCGTGAAAAGGCGAATTGCGACCTCAGTAAGTAGCATTCAATATCTAGACAATACAGGACAATACTTCGTGTCTGGAATCTTTATTTCTGACTTAATTTTTCTGTAGCAGATGGAGAGTACTAATACATATCATCACATTGTAATCATATTGGAGGTCTTCTATTATTTTGGTACAGGACACACCTAGAAGGATGACATATGTTGTTACATGTATTCATGCTATAGTCTGATAGTCATTGACTATTTCGCTAGCTCTTCCCATCTCTTTTCCCTCCTCTTTCCCGCCTTTCGCTCTTCTTTCTCACCTATCCAGAAACCTCTTCATTATTTTTCCAATTTATTTAGAATATGTTTATAAGATACAGCTTTCTAACCAGCCTTGAGTTCTGCTACATTGTGTGTTGCCATTGATTAACCTGCCTATAATCCATTCATGCTTTTGTATAGAGATCATTCGACCATGACTATTGCGCGAACGAGAGAAAAATCGGCATAATGAGTGATAATACAAGCACATGCACGCTTAGGGCGGGAGCGGGTCTGAAGAGCACGTGTATGAGGGAATTTTCCAGAACAATCTATTGGCAAGTAAAGTCCTCCGTATGTGTCCCCCCTTACTGTGTTGTCGGGCAACAGCCACAACAAAGTCTGAACACCTGTATATATAGGCATTCGATTCGTTTGAACGACTTGTCTCCAGACCAGACAGACAGGTGTATGTCGGTATTGTTTTCTTTCTCAGTTTCTTTCACTCTTCTGTTCTCTCTCTTTCTTCTTTTTTCTTGTTTTCTTTATACCTCTACCTTTTTCTTCACTTCCCATCTCTTGTGCTGATCTCACATTCCTTTCTAAAATATTTACCTACTGACCTATATACTGTAACGCATTCTCATACCTTTATCTGCTTGCGCAAGCATGTTCATAAATGGTTAGCTAAAGCTACAGTTATTTTCACTGGGTAACTAAATTAAAATGTAATTATTCTAATTAGACCAAATGTTAAAAGCCTTTATAGTCATCGAAAATTCCAACGGGAAAGCTACATCACATGTCAGTCTTTACACATATTGTTGGGAGTTCACAGGAAAAAATAATTCCTTTCTTTACCGAATGACACCACGGTTTTTTGACGATGACTACTGCATGAAAATAGCAGTGTGAATCATAAACGGAGACAAGTCTTTCTTATTTTGGACATTCTACAAAAGAAAGTTTAAGAGATTAGTAAGACGTGTATAGTTTTTGCTCTTTATAAAGAGCATAAGATTAGTTTCGGATGATAAGATCAAATAAAATAATTTTCAATTTAAACTTAAATTTAAATTTTAGACTATCAAACAGAAACATGTTAAAAGTAGCTACATTCTTTTTTGTAGTTGTTGTTGTTTTTTTTTATTAATGTTTTGTTCCAGATCTCAGTTCTGTTCATGAATATCTTTCTTCCATCTCTAGTTGTTGACTACTTTTTAATCTCAACCTCTTGTCGTGATGTCTCATAATCTGTCCACGTGACTGGCTGTGTATCTGGTGCTTGTTACAAAGTGTGCTGTCAACCTGTTTAGAACAGTATCTCTGAAACTAAAGTCAAGCTGTTTATCAGGAAATATTTAGTGTCCCTATGTTAAATGTCGAACGTTCTAGAAGCTTGCTGCCATACTATTAATTTCCTTAAAATACAAGGCACTGAGCTGTTGTTGAGGAAGAATGTTGGATTAAAGCCGTTTCATGTGTGCTGCATATAAACATACTGATCTTGGTGTAGTGATCAGGGTTAGAATACATTCTACTTTCATTGAAATGTAATATATCGTATTTTTATAAAAGGTTCATGATTCTCCTTTCTCCTGTCGTAGTAACCCCATCATGTCGTAAAGTTATCATATTTCATGAAAATATCGTTTCAGCCAAACAACGACCTTTTAGAGAAGAGACTTCGCCCATGCTTTGTCTGATGTGATGAAATGTAGCAGAATTCTCACAAATGTTTCGCCATACACTGAGTATGAACGAGCAATCTACACCACAGTATCTTCTACGAACCCTCAATTGTACGAGTAATTATATATCCGTAAGGTTTTGTGACTGTAACAATGACAGTGTCGAGGAACCATGATGAAAACAAGAACAGAGCTCAAGGTACAGATTCCATGTACAGATTCCATCCTTACCCTCGAGGAATCAAAGTTTTGGAAGTTTTCGACATTCAAGTTTTTTCCCTTGGACAAAATAATAGCAAGCGGGTTACATGAGCCACCTTGCAACAGCAAAGTTCCTGTTTTGATCATCAGGTACATTGAATATCTGACGACTCATTTTTCTACAAATGAAGATCAGGTGAAGGATTCTGCGAGGTGCGTTGTTATCTTTTGGGTTCAAGGAAATCCTCTTCCGTTCGCGAAGAGCAGCCAGGACAGGCACCTGCGTCTCACGTACCTTCACGTGCGGAGAGGACGCCAGCCGTCCAAGCAAAGACCTCGTCATCAATCGTCATTGCCCACACACTCCCACATCTGATTTATCCAGCTTCCTGAAGTGAATGAACGATATTTGATATATATGTATATGGAGATTTATGCATTTCAGTTTTGTTTTCGAGGTACAATTGAAGAGGACAATAAACAGAAGTCTGGAAGAACACTAAACAAAGATTTTTGTCGCCAAGGTTGAGCAGGAGACATTCTTCGAAGAAATTTATCTTTTTTGTCTGTATTTTTAATCATAATTGTCTTTCCAAATATGAAGTCGGATGAGAGACATTTTCCATCAGTCAACTACATGTCAATTGAAAACGCCGGAGGGAATGTCAGTCCTAAGAGTCACGTTGCTGAAGAGATGCAGAATGTGTTTTCCTCCCAGGCAGCGAAACTGGCCAAGAGGCCGGAGCAGCATGGAGAGTCTGTGCTTGATAATTATTGTAACAGCGATTTTAGGCAAAGTCTGATGGATATAGGAATAGAGGAGGAGAAGCAAATTATAAAGAAAGATCTCAAGTTCTGGCCATCGGGCTTGGGAGACAGCCATGTGTGCCTGTCAGGAGATCTTTTGAGAGAACTTTATATACGTGTGATTATCTCGTTGCTCATTTTTCTTGATCCCTCTTTTGATGATGCCATGCGTTCTTGGGTATGCGAGGAGAAGGATGCGACCATCTACAAGTCAGCTGCAGTACAGGAGCGATTGCACAAACTTCTACAGTTACCGTACAGTTACAAGCGTGGGCGACAGAAAGACAGTTACATATACGAACCATCTTTGGATTACTCCAAAAGTCAAGATGACTTAGTTCAAAGTCTTAACGAAATACGAAATTTTGTGTATGCACCCCAAAGGATCTACCACAACGAAGAAACTGAAAATTTCCAAGACAAGATAGGAAAGGCTCTCCACAAGAAAGGCAACTCCAACTGGAGGGCAAACCATGTCTATGACACAACATCGGACTGGGATCATAATAAGACACTTGGTAACGGTCAGGGGAAGAAATATAAAAACAAAAACTCTGCGGATGGGTCGCGTCTCTCATACATCTTGAAAAGATTAGTCAGCTAAGCTCAAAAGCAGACAGTTTGCCCGAATTGAAGCTTTCAAATGGAACACAGTACGGCCATTTAGCAACATTACACTGCAGCTATTTTGAAGAGGAATCGGACATCATCCCGAAGACGCCTGGACAGGATTTGAAACATCAGATGATAGTGGTGGCTGAAAGTAAGGAAGACCATTCTTCGCTTTGTGTGGACCTAAGGAAGAAACTCCACGAGAGGGGAGGGGTGATCGGAGATATCAAGGAGGCGGTCCGAGTTTTTGAAAATTACCCGGTTCCCATAGCAACAGATGCCAGACTCATAGGGCCTACAGCAGAGGCGAGCGTGCCGACAGACTTGGAACTCGACATCAAGACCTCCGAGAGGAGGGTCTCCCTAGATGATGTCGCCGGATCTGGTCAGACCAGACGCCCCCAGGAAACATCGCAGAACGACAGAACGGAGTTGGACTCGCACCGCGAGGAGGACAGAACCACCAGACCAAGTTTCAACACCACGAGGCTGCGGATGTCAGTTCCGGTGAGGGAGGCGTTAAGACCCGAGACTGAGCACTTCTCACCTTACCCTTCCTCCATGCACACTACGGAAACCGGAAACCAGCCCAGCGTAGCTCACGAAACCCTCCTGGCCACGATGGAAGCGCAAAGAGTCTTGGCTGTCCCGGCGTGCACTACCACCAGAGTGAGCTCCCCTGGCAATGTTGCTTCAGGCACAGCCAGCACGACGGTCTCTGCAGCGGGCATCGTTGAGCGGGTGGACACCCACCCCGTCCAAGCAACAACAGTACCCTGTTCTCACAACGACGTCATGACTGTCAATGTCAGAGACGTTTCCTCGTCAAGGATGAGCCTGTATCCATGTCAACCCCGCCGTGAGCAGTCTTCACTTCATTACCCTGACAGTGGAAGCCCAGCTTCCTGTTCGTGTGACGGAAGGTTTGCTGGATCGGCGTCATCCAACAGTGGAAACGATTCCAACAGACGGGAGAATCAGCCACTGGAACTGCCGCTGGCCCAGACCTCGGTCTTCGCGAGGCTGTCGGGGGTCGAACGACGTCACGGGCCGGTCACGGTCTACTCCGCCGGCTCGCTCCCTCCATGGGCGCCGAGGTCTCCGATGATTGATTTGACGAGAGCAGCAAGCCCCACCCACATCCCACTGAGGAGCAGACGAGCCACTTTCATTCACTGGCCGAGGGAGGAGACAGGACAGCAGCCGGCCAATATGGCTTTGGCTGGATACTTCTATACGGGTAGGTCGATAGACACCTATTCGGGTTGGTCGGGACATATTTTTGTGAGTTTGTCAGGACAAGTACTGGTTGATTAGGAGATATCTCTATTAGCAAGTCATCTACACGGGTATGGTAAGACATTTACATGGGTAAGGTAAGAGAAATATGTGAAAATAGCTCTGTAGGGGGGAATATATCTCGTTTCATGAATACGGCTGAATGTTAGAGAGGAACGCTCGTTTCTTCGGGTGTACGATAGAGTGTTCGTATGCGTGATTGCTTGTGAATACAGAGTATGCATGCTCCTATGTGTGCACGTGTATGCATACGACATATCTCACATCATTATGTGTTTCTCCCACACAACCCCAACCTACTCCCTCAGGTGAAGGTAGCACAGTTTGCTGCTTCTACTGCGGTGTGCAAGTCGGCAACTGGCGGCCTGCCATGAACCCGTGGCACGAGCATGTTCGTGGACAGCCCACCTGTCAGTACCTGATCCAGATGAAAGGAGAAGACTTCGTGAAAGAAATTCAGAAAGAACAGAGACCAGAGAAATAAGTAGGTGTAAACATGTGAGTGTTTGTTTTTTCACTTTCCTTGCCATCGTCTTACGCTTTACTTCTTTACTTTCCGACCCGTCGACCTAGCATGGTATATAGCATTGTTAATAATAATAATTAATAATAATAAATAATAATAATAATAATAATAATAATAATAATAATAATAATAATAATAATAATAATAAATAATAATTTATTGTTTACCCACATGTCGCTGCAAAAAATTGCTCTTTTTTCTCAGAATTTCCAGAAGACTTGACGCAGATCATCAATAACAAGGGATCACCTTTAAAACCATCTTAAGGACTTGGGCAGAGAGACTTGAAGCGAGCGCATCCTTTCAAGTGATGTCAAGTTCTGGCATGTGGTCCTGTCCTCTGGAGACTCCGATCGTGGAAAGACTGAGCGAGCATTGCGGCACAGCTGCTGTTTGAGGACAAGACAATTGAAGAAATGTGTTTCATTCAATCCACAAGGAAATGAAAACATTGAAAAAACTCACTTTGGGATATTTGAAAGAAAGTTACAGTTTTGAATTTTGAGGAGGACTGAAGGGAGGAAGCTAGAACCGAATCGAATATTTGTACCAAGATCGAAGGATACAGAGATAGCGAGAGAGAGAAGAGAGAAAAAGAGAAAGTTGGATAAAAAGAAAGTTTTTATAAAATGTGTTTACACAGACTAAAATCGGTGCACTTATCACAGAATTGCAGTGAGTACACTAGTTTTTAAAAGTGTGTCGATGTGCGTTTCTACAAAACAAGTTGAATGACATTATGTTTTTTGTTGGTTTTGTTGATTTATTTTCTTCAAATATTGCTGGGATGTAATATATTAGATAACCAGAGTGCGAAATTGTTTCTAAGTGAGCTAAGTTCATTTGAAAATTTTTGAAAATCTGAATAATTGCTCTTTTTTGCATTTTATTTTATTAGCTATAAGCTCAGGGAGCATTTTTAGCCCTAACATCAGATAAATCATACATCACTGCCCTTTGTAGAAACTGTTCCAACATAGACGGAGGGATGTTGACATCCGGTACATAGTACATCTTGATGATGACCTTTCATGGAGCTTCTAGTGATTTTTCTGGCTTGTTTGTTTGTTTTAATTTGAGTATTTGTTCACTCCTGCAAGCAACATTTTTAACATTGGGGTTTAAATCAAAACTGCGGTCATATATATCTCTATAAAATGTGTATGGCAATGTCTATATAATTTATCAGGACAATATTATAATGGGTGATATATAGAACGGGGACTAAATAATTTGTCAGCTATGCTGTTATATATTAATATACATCTTATTGCACAGATACTAAAGCGATTTCTTGGGGTAGGGGTGGTGGTGACTGTTTTCACGTGTGAATGTTGTATTCCTTTTGAAATTAGTGATCTTGCACCTGTCTGCTACCCTTGCTTTAAATATTTTGAAAATAAACATAATTTGTTTTGCGATTCTTGACTTTAAAATTAATTTGTCTTTCGTTATTGGCGTTCAGATAGTGTGTACATATCAAAGTGTATATATGTATGTGTTTCCCTGAAAGCAACAATGAGAAATGAAGAAATCCAAGCACTGTACTTTTCAATGATGAGAAACAAAGATAAGGTTATGAAACATAAAATACTTCTGACAAAGCAGACATATTTACTATACTGTAAGTACATCTCACACGTCATCCATTAACTTACTGCACACAGGCCGTTTTGTTTGCAAAACTCGTCCCGTCGGTGAGCAGTGAGAATATGGGTTTTGTCAATTTATAAACACAAAAACGATCACGGGTGAACCTTTATGTATATACACGTCTATACATACACAAGTAGGTTACCTATATATTTAAACAGCAGTACGTAGGTATCTTTACTTTCCCGACACAAACACAGTTAACTAACCATCTATCCATCCACCCACCAGTACACATGAACAGTTTCGTGCTGCTGCTACTGTTTATAAAGAAAATGATGATGATTGTTGTGTGGTGGCTTTGGTAACGATGACAATGACGGCGATGAATGATAACGCCGATGACTGAATTTCTGCTTTCTGGTTCTAACCAGAAGATTAAACGATCGACTTCTGAGACATCCTAAGAATCTTTATTTCAGGATTTGAAATTTAGTTCAACGAGAACACGACGAAAGTTTAATTTCCTGTTTGGCAGGATGTACAGGGAGATGAAGTTTTCCTTTCGTACAGTCGGCAACCTACCCTGCGGCTTGAGACTAAATAAACTGACACTGACTTCAACACACGCTTGCACCAGGAGATAAGGTGAGTCATTCATGTCACACCGAGTCAAAGCAGGGTTGTTCAAAGTTCTTTTGACCTCGACAGGTCCGCGATGTAAACAGCAGACATATGTATCTAGTCATAGATAGGTGGATGTCAAACGGGAATCCCCGATATAACGACACCGACTTCTTCTCGTTCACTTTTTGGAGCAGCTACAGGAGCGTGAGGACTAAGGTGAGATATTTGCAGATATATGTTATAAGTGTATTAGGAAATCTCTTTACTTCATGAGAAGTGTGATTAAAGAAAAATGCATGTAGTCACACCACACAACCTTCTACACCAGGGTTGGGCAAAGTACGGACGTCTGCCAAAAAATGCGAAGAGCACTAGTTTTCTTTATTTTTTAAAACCTTGGTTTATTTTCTTGAATACGACTTGTCGTTAGAAATTTGCAGCACGTAAGTCAAACACAGACAAAGTACACAAATAACAACGAGTCTGATGTAGTCGATGACTTTTTGTTTTGTTTCTATACATGGTCTGATCACCAGTTTCCGTTGTTTTGACACGAATGTTCAACGGTAGAGATCAGACACGATGCTGGCTTAGCATGTTTGGGTTTCAAACCCCCCAGTCCAAGCAAACAGTCCGATAATAATCGTAAGTTCAGTCGTTTAGTCGCACACCACAGTATCATCTCGAACATCATCAGATCCTCCTGGTAGTATCTGCCTTCACGCAAAATAAAGTCTTTTGGCAAAAGATTTCTCCTAGTTTTATTCTGTAGAGCATATGTCTACTGCCGCTAGTTTCAATTGCCAACTTGTGTGACAATGGCAGAGGACATTGTTGCTAATAATAGAAACTATACAAAGAATTAGGCTACAATGTCCTAACGGCATGAGGAGGGACTACACTTTCGGTCAAAGTGCCTGTTCACAAGAGATGACATAGCTTCACATTGTGTCATTGGTGAGCAGAATATATAAAATTCGTTGCACCATTCCTTAGAACTTTCTTACAAGAATCTTTTCTTTTATTACATGCCACAAGTCAGTGTTCGAGAGTGAAAAGTGTTTTGTGGCTTGTGACATTCAACAGAATAAGACACCATATTAATGAGAAGGTAGAAGTTAGAAAGGTACAAAGGGAATTTATACCAGTAACTGAACCCTCATGAAGACCTGCCCACAATATAAAAAAAAAAACAACAAAAAACAAAACAACACAAAAAACAAACTGAAATCAAGGTGAAATGATAATGGACACTTCTCAAAAACGTTAGGACTTACAAAGATGATCATGTAGGGGACAGTACAGGGAATAAAAAGATGGCGATAAAAAGGAAATAGGCAGACTCAAGACTGACTGGTCTCTGTGATTCCAGAGAAGAGGGCAAAGTTGAGAAAGCTTGTAAGAGTTTGTAGTAATGTTGTCACCAGTCCTTACTGCCACTCAGGGCTAGGGGACTTATGATGCTGAAGACGAAAATAATTTACTTTAGTTCTCCCCAAAAGTATAAAAACGCCTTTGTACTGGGTTTGTTTTCTCGCGTGTATCTCTCTTTCAGAAGGTCTGCATTACAATAACACTAGTCAATAGTTAAAGAAACTTTCATTTGCACTGTTATAACAAATCGCTAGTATCGCCAAGGAAGCTGAAAGTCTGGCACGTACCCTGTATTTCTTATGCGTTGGTTTCATTAAAATTTTGTTTCCTTTTCTAACAGCTTACTGCGATGAGATTGGTGTATTTCTTGCTAACAGGAAGGCGTTGAACTGCATCTGAGGACTTAAAGGCAGCAAAACTGTTTACTAAAGATTACGAAGGGGCGTCGAGAAACTGCGGCCCTTAGGGGCCGGCGATGTGGTACTATCTACGCCAGTTCGGATCCCTATACAGCGAAGAAAACGCCTGGATTGTCCGGTGGCAGGTAATGTAGTGACCAAACCTTGTTTGTGACCAAATCTCGAATGGTAATGTCTGTCACTAGTTCCTTCATTAATTAATGAGAAAATTTATAGAGCACATTTCTCTAGCATCAGCGCTTTACATAGAGGCTCGTCAGCATCTTTCATGGCAGGTATCAGATGTATGTATCATGATAAACACACAAACATGCAAAATATTAATCAGTTAGATTTATACAGAGGTTTTCTTGCCATCAAACACAGGCACGGAGCACTTTAAAAAATAATAATAATGGACGCTGGTCTCAGACACCAAGACAGGATAGCGTGCCTCCCTCTTCCGTAAAATGTGTGAATACGCCTCTTAATGTGCACACCATCAGCTTGCATTCAACTGAATCTTCTATAAGGCAATAAAGTTCTGCTTTGAAAAGTTGATGAAGGGTTATGACATTTATTTGGAAGTTGAAATTGCAATATTTGCTGCAGTGGCCTAACTGTGGTACACAAAGTTATTGTTTCATCCACACAACCCTTGGGACAACATCACCTTGACGGTCATTGTAAGATTAGCTTCTTAGAGATGCACAATGTTAATATTAATATTTTAATTATTAGATATATTTTTTATTATTTTCAACTCTTAGTCCGACGAAATGTCAGCTGTTCAATCAATGCCATAGTTTTAAAAGAATGAACCCCACAATTAATTTAAAAATTAGTTTGTAGATGGCTATCGTACGCATCGTTCTGGGGGTTAAAGACAGCAATGAGGTGCTGAATTAATTAATAAACTTTTCCGTCTTTTGCGCTAACATTTAGTAATAATTAATAGAAAAATTTAATAATAAGAATATAAATATTAACAATAACTTAGAAAACAAATATTAGCAATAATTTGTAAAATAAACACTAAAAATAGTTACTAACAATTTATAAAATAATGTGAATAGTAATTTTAAAAATAAACACTAATTAATATAGCATATTAATTTCTTGACATTAGTATACTTTATACGCAAGTAAACAAGCGTGCTAAATTACAAGAAAGGGTATGAAAGAGAACACTTTGAAATAGAAAGAATATACAACTTTGTTGACTGGCCAGATTTCAGGAATAAATATTTTCACTGTATAACCCAGTATAACAACATGTAGACGCCTACATCTGTTGTGTGGGTCGCATCTGCTAGTCGTCACGTGACTTGGCGGATGAAGCCGCTAGTTCTGCTTTTTCTTTCTTCTAAGTAACATGACTTCTGAAAGTCCTCCTCCTGGATCCTCTTCAGGACCAGCGCACTCAGCGGAACATGCTTTCAAAGAACTACCTTCTCTACCAATGCAGGTACGACTGTTGTTATGACAGACAGAATTTTACACATAAAATCTTCTTGTAACATCTAACTGCTGATGATATACCAGCTCGGTGGTTCTCAAAGTATTTCACTAAAGGAAAAAGTACGGATGATCACACTTTGAGACCCACTGCATTTACTTCAGCAAGAAGTATTTATGGCAGCTACCTTTAATCACTCTGCTTTTTTATAAAAAAAAATCCTTAATCCCTATCTGAATTTGAACAGAGCAAACACAAATTTCCTGTTTTATTTTAGATCGTGTTCCCATCTTTTGATGCGAAGCAGAAGCGCTGTCGATTCGTTGAAGAAAATTGCAAAGCATCATCCAGATGTTAGGATTGAAGTGTTAGCAGACGATGGTTTCTTCTACCTTGGTGAGCTTCCACCAAGTTCTTCATGCATTCTCGATTGTCTCAGATTCTGAAAAGAACTCAAAGAGAGAGAGAGAGAGTGCGCGTGTAACAGTAAATTTACAAAGCAAATATATTGTGACTAAATTTATAAATATTTGAACTACTCCTAATAGTAATAAATAAAAGACAAGGCTATAAAAACCAATATTTATTTGTCGAATATGCTTTCCGCCCTGAAATCCTTTCTTTTTCTAAAAATATCGAAAAACCTTGACAATGTTTTCTAAGGTTCATCTATTCTTTGTGACAGGCCATGAAGACTACATCATCTGCTTCAAGTGCAAGCTGTGTCTGAGAGAGTGGATGGACGAAGACGATGCAGCCTTTCAACATGCACTTTATGACCCTGTGTGCTCCAGTTTGTTGTCTAGCAGGGGGGACACCTTCGTTATGGAGGTCAGGCAAAGTATCAGAGTGACCTGCCAATGAACGACCATCAACCCTCAAACACAGACACCACAGAAGAACGATGACTTTAATTTGAACTTCCAGAAGTGAAGACATGTCATGAGATGGCAGAAAACATTTCTGTCTCGGCTAGTGATCCTTTGAAACGATTATCATGGTTCTTCCTCCAAAGTGGACAGACTTTTCTGTATTTTTCCTTACAATGAATGAAATTGGGCTGACCAAGGGTTTAGTATCTGCTGCCACCTAGTGCCTTCCTAAGAGAGGTTTAGGTCAATTATTACTAATGTAGTCTTTGATGCCTACAAGTACTGAGGGCCAGAATGATCTTCTCTAGTTCCAAAGTTACAACATTTAATTTATTTTTGGATTCTTTTGGAAATTTTCATTATTGTCATAGTCATCATCACGAACATCACCTTAACCTCCTCCTCCTCCTCCTCCTCCTCCTCCTCCTCCTCCTCCTCCTCCTCATCATCATCATCATCATCATCATCATCGTCGTCGTCGTCGTCGTCGTCTCTTTTCTATATCTCTTTTTACATTTTTCTGCGTTTATAAATTTTCCATTGTGTAGAATTTCCCATGAGAATCTTCCTCATGATCACGGGTGAATCACAATCAAAGCTGGAGTTTCAGTTTTAATGGAAATTTCAGTGTTGTTGCGTGCAACGCCTTTCTAAGGGGTTTAACTGTTCTATATTTTTTTTCTGCTCTATATTTTTCTTAGCTTGCTCGTGGTCTGAAATATCTTTTGGCAAACAGCTCTGTGAGTTAATGAAGAACAATCTGAACAGCACACGCGCATGAACGCCGTTCTGAACCTGTTCACAAACAATTGTTTTAACCATTGCTACACTGAAAGGTTCTCCAGCTTCTTGTTGTGCAAAACTTGCTCCGCAACATCCAGTGCAAAGCAAACCCTTCAGTCATTCAGCCTCCTGCTTCTCTGGTCTAATAGTCTCTCAGGTTCTTCACAGCGTCCACCATTTAAATTATTTCACATCAGGCCTTATGTTTTCACATATAATAATGTAAATATGGTAATATATGTTTATTTAGTTGTTCATTACCGGTTTAATATTGAGTTGCTCCAAACTCATGAGACTTCAGTTTGGCATCGATCACTAATAGCTAATGTCTTTATTATTAAAATGTCACAATGGAAAATAGCATATTTTAATTGCAATCGTTCACTTGTCTTTGTCACTGCTGTTGATTTCACATGTGAAGCAGATAAAGTCTGCTTCCTTGAATATTGACAACCATAACTCCGATGATTTCAGCAATAAATCGAAATATGACACCACCACGACATATGTGTAACTAGTCGAAGTGATATGCAGGTTTATCCATCCGAGATAAATAATAATCTTATCTTATATAACAGAACCTTACTGTGTGAAATTTGACAGTAAGCGTTTGTTGAAGATTGTTTTCGACCTAAGAAACAAAGAAAAAACGATGATGTTTTGAACACAAACAATACATCCCCATAACCATAATTCTTCCTTCATCTTTAACTCAATACTAAATTAAAAAAATTAACTGTGCCTATAATTATTACAAGGAAACTGACTTCACCTCTCACACACTATTGACCAAACAATAAAACAATCTGCTAATAATATTTTCCTCAAGTCGTGCGGGATCCTTGTAAAGGACTTGACAACAGATGAAGGAAATACACAGGACAATGGCGACCAGACTACAACATTCACTATGGGCTAGAGAGCGAATACCGTGACAGTGTTCAGCCCAGTGCATGACACTACAACACAACAGGAAGAATGATTCAAAAGGTGACAAATGAGTGACATTCCCTTAAAAAAAAACACACACACACACAGAGGAGAACTGCAAATTTAGGCTCAGGCCCTTTGCTGTGGATGTGTATTATCGGGTATTCCTCAATGAGGAAATTGCAGATGGCGAGTTCTTATCGCTCGATTGAGATTAATAGTTTAGTGAGAATCTTATTAAACCATTGTGAATAGCTAAAAAACTGATATCCACAAGGTAAGGAATTCATTTCAAATTTATGGGTAACTAATTTTAAAGACTGTAAACACTCTTTATTTTTCTTATTTCAAAGATAAATGTAGACACACCCAGTAGTAAATTTTAATGACCTCGTTAGTCACAGTCCATGTTTACTAGTTCAAAACTGTCAACATGACTGGGATTTATTCTTAGAGTTTACAAAATAGAAAACAGCTTGAAAAATATATTGAAATTTTAAAACCAAAAATTCACTTTTTAAACTGATTGGCGAACAGATTTACCTCTGTGTGCTCGGTTTGTTGTCTCCATTTGCTATTTTCCTTCGTCTCTCCCCCTTTTATCCTCGCTCTCACACAGAACATTGCTTTTGTAATAAAGTGCATTGAACTTACTGTTGAATGGTATGGAAATCCTCGTTATTAGTGGAAATTAGAGCATCAAACGGTAGTGATGTATGTAATCATGTGTACTTAATGTACTTATTTTGTACAGTCTAGAAATAGAACTAGTCAAGCCAAGATCCTGGGATGAAACTGGAATCACAGCCACACACAAGGCTTGTCTACGACCAGTCTCCAAACAGGCGTGGTCATTCAAGTCTGCCCTTCGTCACCACCATCACCGTGAGCAAGAGAAAAAGCCAGCTCTGACAAATTACACACAAACACACATAGGAAGTTGATGCAATCGTGCATTTTCTCTTCTTTTCTCCTCACAACTTCTAATCACAGCCATAGAGACAAATCACAGTTCTGCCTGTCTAGAACAACCAGATTAAGAGACTTACAGTCGTCACACAAAAGTGCTGTATAATCACTGAGACCAACATCCTACTAAAAATTTTAATCTTGAAAATATTTTAGTGGAGATAGGGAGATGGGCACTGGTGTTCAATGGCGGACAACGAATGTTAGATGACGATTAACAAAGAAAACAGTTCTGTAAACAGAGTGTACAGAAAAAGAACATTAACTTCAAGACGAGATCTGATCCCTACTGGGAAAAGGAAACTGTTTCAGGACTGGCTGTGTAAGGGGACAATAAATGCCTAAGATCTGTAGTTTCCGTCACTTTCCTGGGCTGGACTCTGGCTGCTATCAATTCGAGGCAACGAGATTCGCATCCTTCAAAACCTGGCCACAGGATTGCCCTGTGTCTGCCTGTGCTCTGTCCAAGAATGGCTGGTACTTCAGCGACGACAGCGACGACGATGGGGCCACTACTTTCTGTTGTAACAAGAGGTGCAAGGACTGGGCCATGGGAGATAACCCCATGGAAAAGCATAAGCTGCTCTCCCCTTTGTGCCCACTTGCTCGAGGGCAGGATATGTGGAGAGCTGATGGCTTGCCTGTCTTCAACATTCCCATCCCTACTGCAGATGCACCCTGTGTTAACTTCTCCAATGCCGTGTACAGCTTCGACAACAGAAATAATAGGGCAGGTTAGCACGAACAATTATTTTTTAATTTATTTGTTAACAACACCTCAACCATACAAAAAAGTGTAATAATTTACTAGGTTGTTCTTGGTTACAGCCGTGTCAACAGCAGTGGCCACATGATGGTAAATACATTTTATATTACTTATAAATATGCATAATAAAAATACCTGCCTGTCATATTCTGAACGAATCCGAGGAAAAAAAAACAGAAAAAGGTGAAAAAGGAAAGATCATGGTTGGTTGTTAGGTATACTTTTTTCAATTTTTAAGCTTTAAACAGTTCGTGAAAATTCATTTGTAATGTGTGATGTTTTACATAACAACATTTAATAAATACAAAAAAGTGTTTCTACTTTACAGAAATATTTAATTATTTCGAGTAAAGTTAAGCGACGAAATACATTTTAAGATCAGAGTTCTATAAAGTATTTGTAGGAGGAATTAAAAAAACTTCATGTGATTGGAACAATGCGTTTAGTAATGTTAACAGCTCCAGGTCAGCTTGAGCAGGACAGGGTACACATCACTTATTTTTATCTGAAAAAACAGCAGGTGCCTACTAACAAGATGTGTTAAAGTTACATGTAAAAAGAAAAAAAAGTAAAATAAAAAAATGGAAGCTATAACAAGGTTTACGAAAACGAATGTTTGATACAATTTTCTTGTGTTAAGCGAGGTGATGTTTTTCCAACCTACACTTCACTCAACATTCTCAAGGTATCTGGATTGTGAAATGTTTGTGATGTTTATTGTAGTAGCATATTTATACATTGAGTTCATGAGAGAGATCTCAGACAAGTTGTAGGCTTTCTGTGGCTGTCAATGAGACTCGGACTGATGATGTCTCACTGTTCTGAGTTGTGGCCTTCAGCATGTCTCCAAAAACTCCCCAACAAAATTACATCTCAGAAACTACATACATCGAATGACATTCATGAAACGTTTATATTTTGTGTTTGATTTGTTTACTTCTCTCGGTAACAGGTATGGTGGCAGTGCAAGAGACAGGTGGTCAAGTAGACGTGGATGTACAGCACCGCCATCTCTCTGCCGTTGCTCAGCGACTAGGAGTACGTCTGCGAACCCCCAGTGGAGGTGACCCCAGACCTCACCCCCTGCCCTCCTCGGCCGACGGGTCAGCCATGTACACTGCCCACTGCGAGCCACGTGACGGCCACTTCCCCACCTTCGCGTCGCTAGAGAAACGCATTTTGACATTCCAGAACTTTCCCAGAGACCTTCACCTGGACATCGAGGCCATTGCCAAGCTAGGCTTCTTTTATACAGGTGACATGTTTTGAATTTATCTTTTTAGAAAATTAAAAATTCAGTTTTCGCGGTAACTTTTTTTCTTTAAAGTAAACGTAGTCTTTATGCCGATTAGAGAGATCTGTTCTTTAGAAAAGTAACTATTATTTATGAAACCAAATATGATAATCATGCTTTCTTTCAAACGATACTGGTTTTTTTGTGAATCATTTGATTACTTTGTATCTCCTTTCCATGCAGATTTCAAAGACTATATCATCTGCTTCAAGTGTGCCCTTGGTCTTTTCAACCTAACCCCAGGAGATGACCCCGCGCTCGAACATGCGCGCTTGGAACCTTTCTGCTTGCATTTCCGTTTGGTTACTGGGAATACGTTGATTAGAGAAGCTCAGAGAGACATGATTGTCACTGGACAGTAGCAGGTGTATGCAACAGCACCTCCAGGCAGGTGCAGACATTTTGGTTAAGGTCACAGAGTCCAACTGAAACGAGGCTTGGACTAGGGTACTTCCGTTTTTCGAGAGTATTGAAACAAGCTCAAGCAACAAAAGGAAATGGTTACACAGTCCACATGCAGTAAAGCTAGTCTTGAAGGGATTTTATGCCTTTTCTCTGACAGCTCCAGTCATATTAACAAGATTTGAGTCTTCAATTTGTTGACCTATCCTGGTTGTGGATGTTGTCGCTCTCCAACGGACTTTTTCTCTTGCCACATTTCATTAGTTACCTCTTAGCAAAACCGTCTCTTGTCATCTTGTGTGGAGTTGAAGAACACGATGACGGTTTTTTAAAACAAGTTTTAGGTGTTTTGTGTAAATACCCGCAAGGTTAAAGCTAACGAGAAAATCAAAGAGTCGGTGCAACAAAACGTACCCGGTGGTGGGGACACATGTAAAGCTGGGCACGACAAACTACAAAATACTTTGGAAATTGTGATATAAATGGATAAAATTCTTTTTGATGTTTTTTTTAAATGAGCTAACATGTCTCAAAACATATTGTCGAGAATCTATGCTACCTAGCATTTTTGCGCACGTAGTCAGAATCTCACTGTGTTAGTTATTTTACAAGTATTCCTAGTTAAGAATAGCATTATTTGTGCTTATTTTTCTGGTTACATTGCTCGGTGCTGAAATATTTGTTTACATGGGTCTACTCTTTAAAAGATCTTTTTCAATATTTTGTTTATTTTTTAAACAAAGAATGCTCTATTCATGACAGTTGTTACACCCCCTTCTAAATTTTAATTCAGAGAAATTGGCAGTTTTAGTCAAAATCCTATCAACTACACGTGCTTTCAAGTAATAGAGCAGCTAAAATAAAATACTTTGTTTTCATTAACTCACACCCATCCAAGCACACACACACACACACACAGACATTTGAATGTACATATACATTTATAAAGAATTGTGCAATTCACTGCCATATGTACGGCTAATTACAGAATGTCATTTCTTTTTGCATCCTCTAATCTTCTAAACATTTTTAAAATGAAATCATTAGGGATAAAAATGATGCAGTCAAAGTAAGAAAAGTTAAAGGAGAGTGATTTCAAAGTTTAGGGGAATGTAGCGTGGTTCAGGATGGTGATTAGTTTCTTTATTACATCATAATCAGGCTTTCACTGATATGGGAATGTCCGGTGCGTTCCTGGGAAATTGTTATTTATAGCGATCATCAAGGTTAATTATTACATAATTTGATTAGGAAAGAATAAATCGGCAATCATTTGAGAGTATCCAAAGTTGTAGAAGCCCCTACAAAGTTTTGGCGGAGAAGCTGTGTCTAACTTTATTAGATGAAGACTACCTTTCTTTCTCCACAAAACAAAGACAGTATCAAACTATTTATCGTCAATAAATGACTGTTCCTTGTAAATAGCTCTGTATATTTATACATTTAGCCATTAAGTCCGCGTAGCCTAGTTTTTCCATGCAGCTATCATCACTAGTAAAGGTCCCTTTAAATTAAGACCACACAAATAATTTTTGAACATTAATGATCAGAAGCCAAGCAGTCCTGAGCACTGGACTCTTATGTTGCGATAACTTCTTGGTGAATGACATCATAGACGGCTAGTTGTGGAAACTCCTAGTACTGATGGATGGCAGCTCTCACAAATAATCACACTTACATCTGAGAGAAGAAGAGTGACTGTTGTAAAGACCTCTAGTTCTGCTGGATGGCAGCTCTTGCAAAGCATCATGGACTCAGTACCAATCCCCTCTTTAAACTGTTGTTCAATGCTCTAAGTTGGATCTTGAGTCTCATAGTCGGTTAAAAGGTTGGGAGTGCTTGTAAGTTGTACGTTGATGCAGAAGATGTACTGGGTAAGGTAGGATGAGGTCTAGAGTACAAGTATGTCATAAGGTTAGTAAATGGTTCTCATCATGTAAATAAACTCACTTTGTGCCTGCCATACGTTTGTCCCACATGTCTTTTGAGAAAATGAACTGTGTGATGCTCAGTGTGTATTTAATCAGAACAAGACAATACAGACGAGACGGAGAAGTTATTCGATTTGTAACTAAGGGACCTACCGTAGAGAACACACTTTCAGAATAAAAACATGCAGAATCGAGAAAAAGAACACAATGTCAGATATTTGATTAAATAGCTCACCTAACGAACGAGAGCCAGAATTTTAATGAAAATTCGTGTTTGGAGCCTCCGCCCTCTTCCCTTAAACAAGAAAGAGGATCGGGTTGACTGGTTACAGAATCTATGGTGTTCAGCCATGTAAAACAGATCAGTCCGGCTACACCAATGTCGATCATATTGCACAGAAAGGTACTAGAATGAAATGAAAGAGAAAGAAACTTCAGAATGGTAAGGAAATGATGGATCCGTCACTTCCACTATGTACTTTAAATTTCAATCTTTGAGCCTATCGGTGTATCCATGATAAGATATTGCACTGCTGCATGACATGGAAATGAAGGTTGCATGGTTTTTGTTCTGTGTGTCACCTGCTGATGTTAGTGCGAGATCACCACTAAAATAAAAAAAAATTCTACAGATAAAAAGCATTACAATTATAACCACCTTCAGACAACCCCAGCTCTCCAGTGCTGTCACCCTCATTACTATGGCCTTGGTGCTACAGTCGTAGTCACACCAACATCAAGCTGGTAGTTTGAGATAAAGGTCAGCTATAGTTTCCTTGTCACACTAATTATATTATATTTGCATTTTAGGGAATTATAGGATGAGGCAGTCACTAAGCTGACGGGAAGGGGTGAGCGTCGAGTGTAGGATAGGGAAGTGTATAACTTCAACCAGGAAGAGAAAAGTGTTTTATTGCAAAGGAAAGTGGTCAATCATTTACTTCGAAAACAGCTTTATGTTGCTGGTTGTATTGACATGGTGTGTAGTGTGACATGGTTCAATTACAAACTGTCAGCAGGAAAAAAAAAAAACAGCTTCAACTTCTACGCAATTGGTCACAACCGTAAAAATAGCTTTCAGAAAGGGGAGTTAACAATGGGGTGTAATTTGAAACTTGTGAAACACTTGTCTCCCTTGCTAAGACTGCTCTTTTTTGTGTTTTTTCTCGGAAGAACATTTCTTTTCTTGCTAATTTAGAGGCTAGTCCTTTCATTTTCTTTTTACCTCCTTGATGTTCCTATTCTGCCTATTTATGACGACAGTTAATGACTTTATTTTGAAATGTTGGCCTGTCTGAAGTAACCAATGGATAACGCCAGAAGGCCTAGGCCCTGTGGTCCCGGTAACGAAGCGCCATTCGCTGGGTAAAGCCAATACTTTCGGTAAGTGCGTCAAATACCAACATATTTTGTGTCTGTCAAACTCATACTCGCCACTGTTTGAAAAGAAAGTATCTAACCCTGTTGTTAATATAACTATAGCTAGGTCAGTGTTGTTGTAACAAGCGGAGGGAGGCTGGATACCTTAAGTCTCACAAGAAAGACCATGTAGAAACCTGCCCTAATCCAATAATGTGATAGTCGAGACATTGTATGTAGGTCATGTTACAAAGCTATCTAGAGAGACGGTGAACCACTTGACCTTCTCCAAGCGATGGTAGCAACTTGTCTGTAAAGGCTGTAGACAGCTTGGATGTCTACCATGACAGCGTGAAGGTGCATACACACTAACAGAGCAAACTAAAAATAAATCCGACATGTTAGTTCATCGCCTGTTCATTTTATGTTACTCAAACTGTTTATACACTTCTCGGTGTTTGCTCTGTGAGACCGAGCGGCTTCGGTTCAAGTAATTTGTTCTAAATTTCAGTCGTTAATCTACGTGTCCTTCAGTGAAATGTTTTGAATACTGAATAAAAAGAAAAAGTAAAAATTTCATGGAATTTTCTCCTGGTAGAAGCATGAGCTTTTTAAATAAGTACTATAAAAATTAAGCCAACCAAATAGCATAATTAATATCAGTATTAATATTGATCAACAGTGCCAGTAGTATCATGCAATACTACAATTTATATTATTAATTTGTTTTTTCCAGTTCTGTAAAGAAAAATTTATAGACGATATGGTCCAGCACTGGGAACGGGAATTCGAAGGTAAAATCTCTGTGGCTTTCATTATGTCGTTTTTACCGGTTGCTTACATTAAAGATTTCGGATGTTAGTGATACTTCTTTCTACCAGCTTCAAGCTTTCAGGCAGTATTTGCAGTGTTTGTATTAATCTTTCTGTTATTTTCTAGATTTAAACAAGTTCAAGACAAGGCAGGCCGACACTTGCATCATTCCGATAGGAGAGAGGTCACCTATTGATGATGAAAGGATTGACCAGACAGATAATATAAGAATAATCTTTAACAATGGTATGTAACACACAAACACACAAACACACACACACATATATATTTGTCTGACGAGCAGATACAAAACATTTACAAACGGGTCTAGCAAGGGCTGAAAGTGGTAAATGTGAATGGATGGTGAAGAGGAAAGAGTGACACACAATCACACATTCTGCAAAACTTACAGAGGGCAGCACCAACACAATTATTCAAATGATGTGCAGAAAGATTGAGTCCAACTCACAGTCTTTTAAAACATCCGGTGTGAGTGTAGGAGTGTTTGGGTATTTAAGTGTGGATGTGTGTGTATGTATTTGTGTGTACATGTGTTTGTGTGTGTGTGTGTGTTGAAGAGAGAGTGCACTCAGATTTATTAAATATAAATGACTGTTTTGATTGTTCAATATTTATGATTGCTGGGATTTTTACTGTTACTGTTGCCTATTTCATCTTTTCATTTCCTTTGAGAGGCATGATTCCTTGGATAGAAGATTTTTCTACTTTGAAATTTTATTCTTTACAGTTCAGTTGCTTATTCACATTCAAGTACCACGCTTATCTGTTTGTTAAAAAAATGTAAGTAGTTAATCTGAACTACGAACTAGCCTGGTGTTGACAATCCATTGATTGAAGTAAACAGTAAGAACTCTTATAGTGTTGTTTTGTCACAGGTAAAAGCAAGTCGTCAGAACACGCTCCCACCGTCTACCATCCAAACATGTCCATCCTTGAACAGAAAAATGTGAGAAACTTTGTGGAAGACATGACAGGCTGTACTTCCATTCCTGACCCTTATCAAAAAACACTGGAGCTTCCAGGTTGTTTATACGGATCATTGATAGTGAACTACTTTACAAAGTTACTGTTGGGAACAAAAGAGGATACATTTGTTAAAAGTAGAGGCCTTGGTCTAAAATTAGACGAAGTGGGTATTTTGTTCGGAAGTTATCAATTTCCCTTTCATCAGTGTAGAGAGATGGAAGAGGCTCTGCAGAGCGTTGTGTATATTTACACAAACAATAATGTCTTATGTTTGCTTCACAAAATAGGTTGTGATCTGTGGAAACTTACATTGATTGTCATGAAATGCAGCCAGCATGCAGGGTTTGCTGCATACGTCAATGAAATGTCCCGTGTACAGTGTAGGGGTCAGTTCCAAGCGATCATGGAAGAAGTTAAAATGCACGTCACGCCGCTATACCCTTTAAACCGTATTCGTAAATCACAGAGAAAAAAGAAGCAAAAATCCGAAATTAGTTTTGCTAAATACGAATCTAAGATACACTTCAAGCAAGCTGATAAGTTGGTAGACGTAGAACCGTTTGTTCCTGTTATTTATTACCTTAGTCATTGCATGAAACACTTGGAGAGGAAAAAGCTTTCTGAGGATTCAAGATTGGTAGGCATTAATTTTTCATTAAAGTGCCTCTCAAGCTTTACATCTGATGATTTAAATGCTACTAGCCAGCTCAACAACATGCTCATTCAAGGATCAGATACAAGCATTGGAAGCGACAGAGCCTCTAGGTCATATCCGAAGGAGCTTTGTCCGATCGAGAAAATTGTTTCTGACCCGTCAGAATACGGGAAAAAAGAAGATGAATTGCGAAGCATTTCGAAAGATTCTTATTATTCTCATAAATCAAGTGATGTCTCAATGGAAGAGGAAAGTGCGGACGATGCCATAAGAGAATTTCGAGGTATAGAATGTTTCAAGTTAGAAGATAATCTACCGAGAACCTGTTTAGAACCGACCCCTTCAGGTCAGGCTGTAGATACTCCGACACAAATCAGTCCTAAGCTGCCAAAACATTCTACTTCTTTTGAGTTCCGCGACACAAAAAGCATGCCTTCAGTGTCCAGAGGGCTAACGGAGACCTTTCACGGACCAGTGCGTGAAAGACCATCACAACCTCCTCCAGAGGTCACGAGTCATCCTCTGACCCGAGAGACCTCCCTGGAGAACATGAGGCAGTTAACCTGGCGACTGGCATCTATGCTTCACCTGCGAGACCTTCCTGTTCTTCACCTGGAGATGGCTGACGCCGGATGGTTCTACGATGAGGATGTGGACGAGTTTCGCTGTTACTGCTGTCCTGCTGCGAGGTCCACGGTCCAGTGGAGGGAGGGCGATAACCCTGCATCCATTCACCAAACACTGTCGCCTGACTGCCCCCACTTCCACCCCACCATCCCTGACAACACCACGCAAAATGAAGATGCCATAACTTCAGAGAACGAGGATAGAGAAGATGTTACCATGGTGGTAAGTGAAGACGACGAGAAGGGCAAGGAGGAGACATTCGATGAAGTCACGTGCATTGGTGATACAGAGGCTCTGGCTTTGACAGATGAGAGTGTGCGTTTAGATGTTGGCAAGCTAACTCACGATTGTAGTCACGTGAGACTGAGAGAAGACACATCAACACTTGTTTCAGAGTTCCCTAATAGCAAATGGGATTTGTTCTCAACTGACTTCGCTCCTCGTGACGTAGACATGGGAGAAAATGTTCACCATGAACATTTCGAATTTCTCTGGAATGACTCTTTTAGACACAAAGAAGAAGAAGCTATTTCTGAATCAGTGTTTGACGATTGTGATGTAGATGGGGATGGTGAGGTGTCTGGCACTGGCGAAGAGTTAGAAGCTCTTATTTCACCTCGACGTTCATTCCAGGATAACGAGGATTACGATCTTTCAGCCAACAGGTTAAATAATGTAGAAGATGTAACAGTCTTCCCAGTCCCTGTACAGGATGAATCAGAGATGTCAAGTGTGTGTTACATTGGTAGTTATGAAAATAATGAAGATTCAGGAAACAGCGGCCGGCTCCCTTTACACCATTCTCGTGAATTATTTCAAGCTTCTCCGGACCTTGGAAGTGATGAACCTCACACGGATATCAACCAACACAGTGACAGTGAGTACGGCCCCCAAGGTGAGACAAGTGTTCATCAAGGGTCACTTGTAGGTGAGCAGCTGGGAGATTCTGACCTCATCACACCTGAAGACACTGACCTTATGAGTGATGCTGACAACACATAATCATCCTCAGGTGGGCTTTCACCATTTGCATCTCTCTTTATTCAGTTCCCGAAAAAAGATGATGCTGACAATAAGCGCTAATGAAAACTAATCGTAAGGAGAGATACTAGCAAATATGTAACCCACTTGAGCATCATAAACCAAATTAAGACGCTTCAATTTATAAATCCATATAAATTTGTATTTTATAAAAAAATGTACTTTATATGTTGTCGGGTTCAAGGGGTCTCGTGCAATATATTCTGTTTGCAGTGAGGATGCCTTTACAGCACACAGCTTATTGCACGCAGCAGGTGCTAGACATATGTAAAAGTCTTTTATTGTAAAGCTTGCAACAATCTGTCAGCGATTAAGAGATATGTTTACCATTTACAATTCTGTTTCTTATGTTGCTTTACCTTACTTGATGTCAAGGTGGATAACTCTTATTCTCCATACTTCCACTCTGTTGCTGATTATCTTCGCATGAAAAACACACGCACACACAAAAACACTTCATTTTGAGTTTCATAGCATAAAATATTATTTATAAATTCATACTGCTTACATATCTCCTTTTAGAGTGTTGTCTTCGATTAAAAGACGAGAGCGTTGCTTAGTAACTGAGGGAAAGCCCAATGGCTATTTTTAGCTACTTTTTTCAGAAAGTAAAATTTCCGTTTGGGGAATTTCCCTGACGTCTAGACATTGTAAACTTCTTGGCTGTTTAAGGTAAATAATATACAGATTTTTATTTGTCAGAGAAGCCGATAATCTAATAAAAATGTTAATAGATAGACTTTTTGCATTCATGTCTCAAAAAGCCACCTTGACAAAATGAAAATGCTCGATTTATTGAAGTGTTTGCGAAACACAGGTTTCTCATTGGAACAAACACTTAGCTAGAAACAATAAACATTATCATGTTAGGGAATGATTAGGGGACAATTAATCGTGTCTTAAAACAAAATTGCAATTGTGTGATAACAATAACCTAGTAGTTTTAAGTTTGTGGTTAAAGAACAAAGACTACATCTATTCATTACTCACTCCAGTTTACAGTCTATGCTATTTTTATTTTAACCCAATTCACATAATGTAAAATGTTGTAAATTTTAACAATATACAGCATCAGCTATCGTTTACAACATAAATCAATCGGCGAATCGAACAGTATGGTCAGGTCATCATTAATAAACAGACATGATATAAGTAAACAATGACATTTTCTCAAGTAATTCTGTACTCAATAAAGATAAAATTACAGTATCTTCAAACAGGAACATTTTCTTCATTCAAGTAACATAGCATGAAAAGGAATTTGTAATGTCAACAATCATGAACCTAGATATGTTTTTACTCATGATTTTCTTGTAAAATCGATTATTTTAGTATTTAAAAAATAGGTTTCTTAACAAACTTTCATCATCTTAAAAATTAAACGTTTTACCAGAGTAGTCTTAAGCTTGAGCACTTTAAACTGCATCATGTTGCCCTTTATATTGTGTATATATATGTATGACTGTTTTATGTAGTTTAATTTATTGACATGTAGGGTTGGATTTAATGGCTTGTAATTTGTATCTATGTATAGATTATAGATAGCTATGTTTCTCTCTAAGTATCTCGTTATCTTACTAGTCAACTAACATGTTGCACAGACAGAAGAATTACACAGAAAGATCTGATTGATTACTACAATACTCTCATCTACTGATGTAACAGGTTGTAACTCTCCTCCCCTCACCACCATTGTTCTTGGAATGTTTTCAATGTGAGACTTGTAAATTATAGATGCAAGATTGGAATGAAAAGAACTAAGTGTTTTAGTGTTATGTAGTGCTTGGTAGCTATTCATTGCATTCCCATATAGACAGTTACAATACAGTAGCATATTAGTATATGCAGTACTGTAGCATAACAATACATTAGTTACAATATTGTCTGTTTTTGTCCAGAATAAAATAAAAAGTTTTCTCTGTTGGAAGCTCCCAAAAGTAATGAACTACAGCGACACACACAATCACACACAACAACACACCTAAACCCACTCAGTAATATTCAACACAGCTACACACACACTATCACACCTCACTAATATTAAAACACACACACACACACACTGTAATATTCACACTCAGATACACACGGACGATCATCAGAGACACAATGAATAGTGCTACGTGCTGTGTACAAGAAAAACTAATTTTCATTTGGAGGAGACAAAGAAGTGAAAGATAAGACCAGAGATGTCTGTCCATTCTGTGATATGTAATGTTCATTTTAGTTTATTTTCTTTAATGAATAGCAAATAAATGTTTTGTGACGATTTTTCTCTCGTGATGTGTGTTTCAGTGTTTATTCTTTACTGACCTACTGACGAATATAAACATACAAACACTAAACACACACTCGCATAACATTCATGGCATTGCTCATTTAACTGTCAATCTCTATACTGTTCATACATTCCACACACACACACACTCACTGACATGTTTGGCTTATAATCGTGATTTGCCTCTGTTACTGTATAAGTGAATGTGATTACAAATATATCTTGTTGAATGTATGAGGACACTTGTTCGATTGTCGTATCTGAATGCATGTGAAAAAAAAATGCAGTGATGATTAGCTATTGCCAAATGCATTTACAACATTTTCTGATTTACTGATAAACTGATACAGCACATACACACATAGGCACGCGGACAAGCACACACACACACACACTCATGCCACCTCAGGATCCATGATATCTAATTCCTGCGATAAGAAAACTAAAGTTCTGGTCAATCTACTCTCCATTCAAGACACAGAAAGCTCTTGTCTACCTGTAAAAAACTGGAGGAATGTAAAACAAATTCAAGCTGAACCCTGACAATATTAAATCATTAGAACCAACACTATCTTGTCACTGTCTTTCTATTAATTTCCACTGGCACCAAGATCCCCTTATTTTCCCAATCTTAGAGTTACTTCACACTCAAATCTCTCAATGAAGTTTACAAATGCTCGTTGGTACAGACCGTTTCCTGAAATAAATTTCCCCTGCTAGTCTCATGCACTTAACTATTTGTTTTATTGAAATGTTGATGTCATGAAGTGTGTGAACCTTAATTAGTAGAATTGTGTATTTAGGATTCGGGTTAAATATTATTTCATACATACATTTCACGTTGCACATAAATGTGTGTTCACCTTTTTAGGTCTACATAATGACATTTAAAAGAGTCACTTGTATTTTATTTCGAAAAGTGTTTCTCTTCTCTCAAGGAACGACTCGAGGAAAGCGGAGAAACAACTGTCTGCCCGTCCTGGACAATCCGACAAGAGACAACTTTACATGGGAACACAGTCTTGGTCCTTTACTCCCTGGTTTTCTTACTACTTACTCTCACAAAATGAACCATTCTGGATTCTTATTTTGTAAGTTATTAGACATGCAAACTGCAGGCAGCAATCGGTCGTACAAATTTATTTATACATTCTGCAGTGGACTGTGTCACTTGGTCTCTGTTCTACATTGACCACAGTGCTATGCACTGAACTGTGAAGAAACTTGTGGTTGATTTCATAGGAGCAGGTGTCTGACAGTCTTCTCCAGTCTAGCACCAAACATGCCTCAAGAAACAAAGTACCCGTATCTGCATCTCGCCACTTCCGGCAAAATGAACAACGAGCCATGCAGACTTAAAAGTTTCGGCGATCCCTCGTGGTCCAAAAACTGCCCGTTGTCCTGTTTAAGTTTAGCTAAAGAAGGACTCTATTACACAGGAAAGGATGCTGAGGTGAGGTGCTTCAAGTGTGGCTTGCAGCTCGATGGACGACAGGACAGGATCCTAGAGGTCAGAGCTGCTCACAGGGCCAGGGCGCCAGGATGTCCTTTCAGGAACGAAAGCCTGCGTGGACCCTGCAACATCCCTCTTCCAGTGTACAGTGCCAAAGGTCAAGCCGCCAACGCCATCAAAGCTTACTTGGGTATATTTTATTCTGGGTTTATCTTGGTCAAACATGAAACTTTTCAACCTTTTTAATGTGTCAGTAACTTTTTTCTAGCTTGGCTGTTCACTTGTTTCATCTACTTTGTTGTTTCTTTTCATCTTTCTTTCTTCCTCAATCAAAGCTTGTTACTTATGTTGTTTGTTTACTTGTAGGAGGAGCTGGAGTTCCAGACACCAGCATGTCGGGTGCCAGCGACAACGACGTGAACAACGTTACCCATGAACTCAACGTGAGAAGACGACATTCCATAGGGACAGACTCACTGTTTCCGTCCTTTTCAACCAGGGTTCATAGGTCACAATCATTCAACGATTTCCAACCTGTTCCTGGTGTATCCATAGAGGATTTTGTTCAAGCTGGATTTTTTTTCACTGGTAGCGTATTGTGAAATTATCTTTTCTAAACTGAATCTAAGACTTTATATCTAATTTATTTAAATTATTTGTTCCAAATTTTATTTCTACTCTTTATTGTTTTTGGTTTTTTTAATGATTTTTTTCGCTTGTGTTCATTGGTTGTGTTTTACTTTGTTTTGTTATTACATTTGATGTGTTTTTTTTTTAATTTTTAATTTAAAATGTATTTGGTGTAGTAGTGGTTTAAGATTTTAATATTTTAACACTGTAATGGGCAAAAATGTGTGAATGTGTAAGATAGAAAAAAGAGAAAGAAAGAGGGAGAGAGAGAGAGTGAAAGAGAAAAAAAGAGGTTAACTTAGAGAACTGTAGCTAGGTTTACTATGGATGGTCAATTTTGAGCATACTTCCGCTTTGAGAACTATATCTCTTACTCAAACAGGAGTGACAGACACAGTCATCTGCTACTACTGTGGACTCGCCTTGCGTAACTGGCAGACGGGGGACGATCCACGCATTGCTCATGCGCGCCTGCAGCCTGGCTGTGACTACTTCCGGGATCAGGCGGGCCCCGAGTTTGTGCTCGATGCTCAGCGAGAGCTGCGGACCGTCGGCATCGAGTGACCCTGGTACAGTTATCTCCACCTCACTCTGGTTCTGATTAATGATTCTGTAATCATACCATGGACTACAACTTAACACATGGGAAACTTGGCTTCCATACTTGATCCTTTGATGATTAGCGGAGTATTTGTGCTTCTTTTCATTAAGAAATAATACAAGTTTGTTGTAAATGAAAAACATTCCCCACCCTGTTCTTGCCCACTCAGGAGTTGTTTATAAATGGGTTTATGGCTGGTTGACCAGGGGAGGTAACGCGACGATAGGACATGGTCAGCGCCTTAAAATTAATGCCCCAGCGGGTACTTTGCTGCAAGATAATTCTTATTATTTAATTTAATTCTACCTTACCCACTATATCAAGTAGTATGCCGGTAATAAATATATCAGTGTAATATGTCATACGATATTTCTGTTTTTTTCTTTTTCAGTCTTCACTTCCATGTCACTGCTGTAAAGCTGTGGTCAAAGAGAAGAATACAGTTTTTTCTGGATACAACCTTATGAACAACATTGAAGTGTTCTGTGCCATGCGAAGAGAGATGATACTAAAGGTCGGGGGCAGAACATTTGTGTCCAAAACAATATGGAACGTGATGTCGGATGTTTCGTTTTTGTGTTTGGCTCCTAGAAGTTTCTACATATCCAGCACAAATTTACTGGGTTTACTGCCTCTTGCCAAACTTCTGATAAAGATAAAAATAAGGCTGTACAGTAGTAGCTGACATTCCAATGTGTTCACGTCAGTATGAAACTCGTTTTTTTTCACGGTTGTAAATTGAAAATTGTGAACAAAATCAAAATATCTGCTTGAATAGACCAAGGACGTGTATAGGTGGACTGCTGTCTGCAGAGACCAATGCTTAGCCTCTTGCGAAGTTTTCCGCCGTAGTCTCGGCGAACCTAAACAATGAATGGGAATGAACCGGAAGCTTTATACACATCTGCCTCGTTTTAGCAGTTAATTGGGAAAAAAATCGTCTGCCAGCAGTCCAGTAATACAAGTTCGTGGACAGGCAATGATGGCAAAGACGCTGCTGTGTCAAGAAAAAGTGAGAGACAGGGAAAAAAAAGCTAAATTAATATTTATGCCAACAATGATATTTTGAACTTATTTTTAAACTTATTTATATTTCGTCTGAATGCAATATAAAAGCACCGCGCCCTTGAGCTGGCTCCCTCAAGTCTCCAACATTTATGAACATTCATGGGCAGGCATTGTGTGTGACAAAGGCCAGCTTTGAGTGACTGTATACGAGAAGAGTTGTGTTCATTTGGAGAAGTCGCTTCAGAGAGAAACTATAATGAAGGGTGCATCCTGTTGTGTACTTGTTAACCACAAAGTGGATGTGATTTAGGAAAGTCTGATATATACATGGTTTACGTTCTTTTCGTAAATAAAGTATGTCAGACAATGCAACTTTACCAGTACTTTTCCAGGGATTAATTTTGTATGTGCATGTCTGTTTGTCCTTCTGTCTATGATATCAGTTAATTAACTGTTAAAGTCTTCCAAAAGTACACTCTATTCGATTATTTAATGTGAAGTATTATTTCAACCAGTTTATAACATTCTTTTGTTAAAAGAAATTTGTGGCTGAAATAAGGTAAGGACTATGCTAAAACTATCATTATGAGATAAAATACAAAATAAACCAAACTTTAAAAGAAATAGAAGAGTAAATATAGTTGATTAATGGTTGACCACTATTCACGACCAATCTCACACCCCACAATGGAATGTAAAATCATAAGGAGGTGGATGATTATTACAGGCAACATCATGTTTAGCCTTATAACAGCCCGCAAGACCTAGAGGCTGTTGGGCTTAGTTGAAGTATATGGACATAGAAGGTTAATTCAATTGCAAGTTGTGTATGAAATTAAGAAAGCGGGCGGTCTTATGGTCCTTCGGATGACTGTAATTCAACCACTACGAGGCAACAATGCAGAGGAAATAATTCAAATTAAACTTGTTGCTGTGAAGCTGAACTTGGAACATGTCAGATTTGTGTAGATGTAACTGTTAAAAATACAATAAAGTTAAAAGTTTCATGCGCAGGCACAACTTTCCACCAACCGCGACTAATGAACAGTTCTCAGGGATTCGAAAGATGATGCTGCTCGCTGTGTGAAACAGCAGTGAGGTTACCCAAGCTAGAGACGTGTCACATATACATATACATAAAATAACAGATTTCTTGTGGCAAGGAGCAAGACACTGATTTGATGTCCACTTGTAGTTACAACAGCTGCTGTGACACAGTATGTACTTATTTATGAATGTCTATGAATATGTATCCATACACATCTGCATGTCTATGTATTTTCATGTTAATATGTCTCAATGTCATTATGAACGTTTCTTGTAATTAAATATGTGGCTACATACTCCTAACTTGGAAAGTATCATTAGTCATTTCTCAAATGCTATTACTAAACTTTTTATTAAACTCTTTAGCCTGTCGTTAATGTTGATGGCTCAGTGTAAACATTTCTTTCACGAACCATTCGTGTCAACTACAGCAATCGCTTGGTTAATTATGAGTGACAACACATCTCACTTTATAAGTGACAGGTCTTATGAAGGATGGAAGAAAAGCTCTTCTGCAAGAAGGACAATTTCGGTAACGATAGATGGTTTTTCGATGAAGACATTCGACTTCCTCCTTTACCACCAGGCTTACCCCATGGGGACCGACTTAGCTATATTCGTAACCTGGACCTTAGACCTGACGATGTCATTATTGCTGGCTACCCGAGGTCAGGTAAGACCATCGTGACATTTGGTCTTCAAATTCAGGTCAGTTGGCTTACTGGTTAAAGGTGTTTGTTTGCATACCTGAATGTGATTAGGAGCAAATTACTGTCCTGTTTGATTATATGTTTTTAGCGTGTCTTGCAAGCCTGTCCTCGCCTCATGACATTATGTTTCTGAAGGTAACAACTGGCTTCATCAGATGATCTACATGCTAAAAGAAGGGTCTCTGGCTCCACCTCCCTTGTTCGGTCAGGATTCACATGTTGTTATTGAGAACACCTCAGAGAACAGACACATCCTCCCACCTGTCAAACCTCGCGTTCTCTTCACACATCTCCTCTTCAAGGACCTGCCTCGGGCCGTGACTGACAAGAAGGTCAAGATCGTGCACATCACGCGCAATCTCAAGGATGTCTTTGTGTCCTTGCATTGTTTCACAGAGAAAATCGGCGTGTATCATCCCCCTTGGCCTGAGTTCTTTGCCACCATGCTAGATGACGGATGTGAGTCCAGTGTATATGTAACGGCTTACTAAAAAGACTTAAAGTATTTTCGGTAGAACTATTGTGTTTTAAAAAGCAGGGTTTACTTTGCAGTCACTTTATTCATAAAAATTGTGAATACATCTGAACATGTGCTCGAGCCGCCATTTTGCGTGAAATCTGTCTTCTGTTGTATGAAGTCATGGCAAGTGTAGCAGATGACAAAAGGGCGAAATCAGTCACAAAAAAATTAAATTTTTGAAAATCGCTGCCTCTAGACTTTAATTTTAAAAATCTCTGAAGGTAGGACGACGACAGGCTCTTGTGTTTATCTCTAGACTGGTATGGAGATGTCTTTGACCACGTGACAAGCTGGGAGAAGGCGATCGACGATCATCCTGAGCATCCATTTTACTGTGTGACGTACGAAGACTTGACACAAGTAAGGAGGACTTGTCCGTCTTCAATAACAATGTCAGGTGATGTAGTTGTACTTTATACATCCTTCAATAGTGAGACATTAGGGAAAATATTAAACTATGTAAATAATTAACTGTTTGGCAGCATAGGTTCTGTGTTTGGTTGAATGGTTGCCAATCGCAGGCTGAACCGTTGATTTGCTCCTGGTTGTTTGATTCATTTCAAAGGACGCAGTTGGCCATCTGGAACACATTGACCAGTTTCTGGAGACAAACAGAGGAAGACCTTTCTGCCAGGCGGTGGTTGAGAAATGTCACATCGACAACATGGTCAATCTGCGAATGGCACAGGACGCTGTCATTGATCGCAACTTGCTTTTTAGAAAAGGTAGTATAACATAACTGCCATCAGTGTATCTAAAATTAAAAGTTAATATCGACACGATTAGTCAGACACATGTAGAGCCACATTTTTGTTGTATCTTCCATGGGACAGCGTGAAGTCATCAATGCTCACTTTGCTGTTGATGCGCATGCGTGTAGCTGATGATGTCTTCTTTATGCACACTGTAGCTTTTGTTGTTTTTCAAGACTTGTTTCTTTCTGTCCTTTCTGTTCTAATCTGCTTGGTACAGATGCACAGCAAAACATTTTTCATGCATGGGAAAGAATGAAAAGACATGACAGTCTACCTTCCTGTATCTGTAGGCCATAACTATCTTTATAAAATTAAGTGAAACAGATTTATCTCAATTATCTGTAAAATTTTGCATCTCTTGTTATCTCCTGCTCTTCGATATTTTTAACATGTCATGTGTAATATCTGCAGGAACTGTAAAAGACTGGAAGAACTGGTTCACTGTGGCGCAGAACGAGGAGTTCGAGAAGGTTGTCCGGAAGAAGATGGCCGGCTACAAAAGTCTACATATTTACGAACTTGAATAATTGGTGGAAAATTGCATATCTTCGCCATTTTGACTTTTGTTACAAACTCCAGAATTTAGCCTTTTTACTTAAAGGTCAACACGAGGGCAATATTCTTTCTCTATATTCGGGTTTAGTTTATTTTGAAACAATAAATATGAACAAAATAATTAAACTTTAGTTGCAAGATATAATCTTTCTTGCTGGATAAGGATAATGCTGATAATATTGTTGTGTTTGTGACTGTCACGATGTTACGTGTAGACAAGAATGGTGTAGAAAGTGTTGATGTTCATAGCTGCTGCTTTATTCCTTTTTGTTCTCATAGTTTAACAGCTCTTTTTTTTTTTTTTTTTTCCTGTATTTTTTTCTTTTTTTGTGTGTGTGTTTTTGTTAGGACGAAGTTCGCACGGCACGTTGGAACAAAGTTAATTCACTGGTGTTTGTAGCCAGCATCTTTAAGAAATAAGTACAAACTCCATTTGACTGTATGACCGAACACTCACCAACAGCATCTTGTGTCCCTGTCTGTTTTCTTTGACTAAGGATTGCTTTGCTTCCCTTCAGTCAGCTCATGCAGACGATGCTATTTTTAGATAATCCGCCCTTTTGTCACTTCTTGCTTTCTTGACCAATCCAGGTTTAATTAAGAGACAAAAAAAAAAAAAAATTTCTCGTCGAAATATGTTTTATGATACTTTATGCTGTATTTCGATGAGCACTCGGTTTAACCTTAAAGTTTTTATGAATATTGTACTAAAAAGAAAGTAATATTAACAAGCGTTTTTTCCCAATGGAAAGCAGATAGAAAATTTTAATTCACACATTCTTTCTCTCTTTTTGGTTCTTTCTTACTCACATGCTTTCTTTCTACCGTCCATCTTTTTTAATTTGCTCGCGTAAAGACCACCCTAAACAGTTAATTAATGGATGAGTTTTGGAAGCAGAAATTTACCGGCTAGTTTTATATCGCCTATATCTACTGATATTTGAAAAAACCGCAAACGGTTGAGGTTGGTCTTTAACACAAATTGAATGAATTTTGTCACAGGCACTTCAAGGGGTTGTGATCTTTTATTCCTTTAATGCACTCTGACCTGAGGCTCAGCAAAATTATATATATATAAATACTGACTGAATGCCTTTTGTCTATTTGCATGTCTGTCTGCATATACGTTTGTCTGTTAGCGTAGTGCATGAGCGTATGAGATACACGTTTGAGAAAGCGGATGCAAATTTAAAAGGAATGTATGCACCTGTTAACTTTAGCATAAATATTATTATGTTTGTGTAAAATATTCCAATCGTCCGGTCTACCTGTGCATTCGTCATTTTGTCGGCGCACGCGTGTGCACACACACACACATCTGTGTATGTTTTCTAAAAGTGCACAATACACGTGTAACTAAAGTTCATGGCTTCGGTCACTCCAGAGACCTACTTTACTTGTCAGAAATGTATTTTATAAGGATTGAAGATTTGCTTAGAGTCTGACCAAACTTTCACAACGCAAAAGGTTTTTTTTGTTGTTGTTGTTTTGTTTTTTTTTTTGTTCTTTTTGTTTTGTTTTTTGCTGCTGCAAACAGTACACAAAACACCAAACCCAGACCGAATACACACGGTAGGTGTTCTTAACTCTCTGAGCACGACATAAAAGTATAAATATTACAAAGACTGGCTAATAACTGAGAACTGTGAAGAAGGCAGTGGATGATGTTTGTTTTTTTTTTTATTTATTATTGATGCTCTCGGGTAAACATTAGACCAAGAAGCCTATAATTATACATTTTTGGAAAGGAGAAAGCTTGAACTTTGCTATAAAAGTAATGAAATTTGCCTTCACTGTGCTTCCCCATGCAAAGCCACGAGCGTGGCCCATCGTGCCCGAGGGTTAAGAGTACGATTCACCTGTAAACTTTGCCCTTTGACCTACCCGGAAAATGACGCGAAGCGAGAAAGGAAGACAACTGTGGCACACAGTAGCGGGTGGGAAGCTCGGTCACTCACGGGGCAATGACGTCATGTGGCTGCCGAGCTGCGCACGCAAATCACGTTCAGTCTCGGCTTACCTTATCAGGTGTGAGCTGCCGCTCTCTGCATGGTCTCGGCTAAGCAGTGGAGCGTGTAAAGCACGTGCAGGTAGATTCAAGGCTTCCTACACAACTAGTGTCTGACAGGAGCTTTCCAGCTGTCTCTCGGCTAATCATGGAGGACGTTAATTATATATAATTAGTATACTTAGTGTCTTTTTCTGCGACACATGCGCTTGTACTCTTTCTTTTTCCGCACGCACACACACACACACATATAACTGTAAGTTGGTTCAATTGAACATATAGAGTGTTGATCGGGTCATGTGTAGGTCCTCGAAATGTCCCTTAGGGTTGTAATATTCCTGATCCTCTTTAATAGGTTTCTTAAAGCTCTTTAAATCATCTTATTTATTCTAGCTTTTTTATCCTTCAACAGAAACCCCACACATTCATTCAATCTGTGTTTGTTCATATCTATTCATATCCACATACTCCGCCTTCTTAACTGGTTATATATATATAAAACAGGTTAAAAGGCTACAGAGCACTTTTAAGTCAGCTTGTGAGGTTAACTGCACTTTATGCATAAGGGCAGGTTGAGTCGAACGTTCTTTAACTGGATTTGTTTCGGTTTGGATATCCCGCAGGTAACCTCTTTCCATAACTCTACTGAAAATATTTTTCAACCTCTCTATGCCACAGTCGAATCACCCAACCACTTTTAAACATCTTTACAAAATAAACAAAAATTAACTTTATGAGAAACCATTGAGTGAACTACAAAATTGTGATGTTGACTGACAGGATGGATGTGAAGGGCGTGCATAGAATCAAAGATGGATGGTCGTCACATGTGTGTATGCGTGTATGTATATGTGTATATTATATATGAATGCAAGAGTGCTTGCATTAATGTATATATCATATATTAATGTGTGCACTTTTATCAAATGAATGGCTGACTGCAGCTCAAACTGGTTTAGCTGTATAAGTAGGTGGAGAATATGCCTGTGCGACCTTTCGTGCCGTATGCTGATTTTCTCGATTTTATTAAGATTGTATTTCTCTTCATAATGTGTTTTGATGTTTCTAAAGCCCCCGGAGGAAGAACATAATTTTTCTTTTATCTCGAATCTAGCATTCTCGCCTCATGCAACAAAGGTAAAGTTATGTTACATGGCTTTGAACTGTTATTTGCGATTAAAACAGGTCACCGTGTGGGTCAAATGTTGTTGGTCACCCATTTCACTGTCAGCAGTCGAATAGTGCTGGGACACGTGACACTGCCACTAACGTTAAAATTCATTCCACGCACAAGGATATACTCTGTACTATTCAGAATGTTCTAATGTGAGCTGATTAAACACACCGAAATACACAATTTTATCCAAGAATACCATGACAGTAAACATTTAGAAGGTTGGCGAAGGGTGATGAGATACATTTTCCTTTATGAGCAGCAGGTGGGTCTTAGTAAGATGAATAGAATCTGCATAAAGGATGAATTTGGCAACGATCGGTGCTTTCTTGGCGAGGACATACGGCTTCCACAATTCCAAAAAGACAATCTTAGCCTCGAGGACCGCTTGAGACTCATCCACAACTTTGACCTTAGACCTGACGACGTCATTGTTGCCGGTTACCCGAGGTCAGGTAAGAGAATCACGTCCTCCCCTACTCAAAATTCAGACACACACAATAGTTTGTTTTGTACTTTTATATCTACGCTAGTGTTTACTGTTTTCTGTGTTTCATTCCAATGGACTAATAAGCTCTGTGTGTGCGTGCAGAGGTGTGTGTGTACTTTAAGTACGAGATAAATCCCAGCCAGCACACTTCAGTTTCGTGGCAGGAGACCATAAAGAAAAAAAAGAAATCTCACAAGTTTACATTTTAATTATGTAATTAAAATAAATCTGAATTTATAGAAATAGGTGGTATATTGTGGTGGCAGGTGAAACATTATTTTTTAATTGTTTGAAGGTAACAACTGGCTTCATCAGATGATCTACATGTTGCTGGAAGGAACCCTGGACCCACCTCCCTTGTTTGGACCGGATTCTTATGTAAACCTGGAGTCAGCCTCAGACACTAGTCGCGTCCCCCCACCTGTCAAACCTCGCGCTCTTTTCACGCACCTTCTCTTCAAGGACCTGCCAAAGGTCGTCACTGAAAAAAAGGTCAAGGTGGTGCACATCACTCGGAATCTCAAGGATGTCTTCGTGTCTTTGTATTGTCTTACAGAAAAATTTACTATATGCCAATATCATCCACCGTGGCCAGAGTTTCTTTCTACTATGCTAGATAATGGCTGTATGTCATTCAGATTTGCATACCTTAAGTTTTCTAAACGACGAAATTACACAAAAAATATTATTGTCTGGTTATATATTGTGCAGAAAATTCGAAGTAACATAAGTCTTGTGATAACGGTGTAGCAAGTAAGCCTTTCTCAAGAAAATAAACAGTTTAAAAGAATAGGTTTTGTTTTTGTAGTTTCTTGGTTTTATGGTAAACCTTTTGATTAAAGTTACGAGCTTTCAAAAAAAGTAGAGAAATATTAGGTTAGCTTAGGTTCTGTGTTTGGTTGAATGGTTGCCAATCGCAGGCTGAACCGTTGATTTGCTCCTGGTTGTTTGATTCATTTCAAAGGACGCAGTTGGCCATCTGGAACACATTGACCGGTTCCTGGAGAGAAACAGAGGAAGACCTTTCTGCCAGGCGGTGGTTGACAAGTGTCACATCAACAACATGGTCAATCTTCGACTGGCACAGGACGCTGTATTAAATCGCACAATGCTTTTTCGGAAAGGTAAATGATATCTGTAAAGACAAAATTAAAGTTAATCTCTGCGTGTAAAGACAAATTGGTCATTTCTTCAATTTCTTCCTTTCTACTTCCTCACTTTCTTCATAAACAAAGTCACAGCTGGGAGTGTGGCTCGGACTTCTTAAAATCTTAATTTTTGAGGTAGGAAGCAGATAATCTAAATAACTATTTATATGTTATACATACAAGTATATACACAATACATGACTACAGATTACTAATTGCTAGTCTTTCTTGACGTGCAAGTTTCAGCTTCACTTTAAAGACATTAAAAACAGAAATAATTTGTGTTTATACTTTATAACCTGACATTAAATATTGTGTATAATGTAAGTATTTTATGTGACATATAATACAATTTGTCACGCATTTAGAACTACACAGAGAAAGTTTAAAAAATGACCATTTCTCTTGTTATAAATCCCTCCCTTTTTTCTTCTTTTCAGAAAATAAACAGCTGAATTATCAGCTCGAATGCATACACATAAACACATCATGGTTTTCAACAATGTGGTTTTGACATGTAGCTGTCTATAATTAAAAAAGTCAAAAACTAAAATCATATATTCATTCACACTGTACTGCAAACAATGACTCATAAACAAAGTCGCAGCTTGGAGTGCGGCTCAGACTTCTTTAAATCTTTATTGTTGAGGTTATAGCGAGGTGAACAGGAGTTCAATCGATGACAGTTAATCAAGTTACAGGGTGTATACGACTGCTGTGCACGTAGCAGCTCAGTGTTCAGACCCGCCACCTCACAACTTGTCGACTACCCGGCGGTCCCGTTACTACAGGCAGAGTACATGTTACTTTACCAGCGACTCTTCTTCGTTTTACTCAAATCCCTTGTGTTAGTAAGATGGATATGGTGTGCATCAAAGATAAATTCGGCAACGATCGGTGGTTTATTGGCGAGGACATACGGCTTCCACCCTTAAAACACGAACTAAGCCTCGCGGACCGCTTGAGACTCATCCACAACTTTGACCTTAGACCTGACGACGTCATTATTGCCGGTTACACGAGGTCAGGTAAGAGGATCACGCCCTCCCACACACAAAATTCACACACACGCACCGCTTATGCCATATAGTTTGTTTTGTACATTTATATCTATTTGAGTGTTTACTGTTTTCTGTTTTATTCCAATATGCTCCTTTTGTGTGCCAGCGTGCCTACGTGTGTGTGTGTGTGAACTTTAACTATGAAATAAATACCAACCAGCACACTTCAGTCTGGTAGCAGGATCCCGTAAAGGCGATGAGGGTCAACTTTGAGTACATTCAGTTTTTTTGAGAAAAGGAATAATTTGATCATAACAAAGTTATACTCTGCTGTGTTAAACTAAAAGTGAGAAATGGTCTTAAACAACATTTTAAACAAGGTATCCCATAGTGTTAGTTCGGATATCACTCGAAAAATGCAAAATTCAAACGCTGTTTGTTACCGTATTCTTGTTGGAACCCGTCATACCACGAAACAAAACTGAATTTGCAATCTCTGTAACTACTAACTTATACATTAATCAATCGTCAGGTTACACTAAGAAGTTTTAAAGTAAACAAATCTGTTCGTTAATCCTGAAGTTATCCAATTGGATAATTAAATAATGACTCCTAAATGAGTAGAACAGAAATGGAAATGAGTGATTGTCTCCTTCCTTTCTCGAGTTTTGAAAAAAATGCATTGTGGGACTATCAACAGATTGTAAATATGCTTTTCGCAAAGTTGACATGCATATGAAAACCTTCTTAAATCACTCAATTTGTTCGGAACAGAATAAATAATTTTAGCTTCAAAAGAAATCTCATAATTTTGCATTTTAATTATGTAATTAAAATAATTCTCAATTTATAGAGTTCGGTATTATATTGTGGTCAGGGCCGAGGGGCAGGCGGACGAGGCATCTGCCTAGGGCCCCGCGCTTTTGATTGATATGGTAACTAGGCATATGGAAGTGTAGTCAGCCGTATCACATTCTCGCTGGACGCGCTTGATTAATGCCAGAGACATTGCAGAGGATTTGGATACAGAACCAGTTTTTAAAGCTACACGAATTAGAAAGAGAAGGAGAATGTTTGATTACGAACAATACGAAGGAGAAGATGTAGGAGGAAGAAATGCCCAGGAGGATTTCTGCATCAACTGCTTCAACATGATAGTGGATACAGCAATTGCGTCTCTTCAAAGAAGATTTGAACAATTAAGGAATCATAATCAAATTTTTGGATTTATCTACAACTTCAAGGAGTTGCCAATGTCGGTGCTGAAGTCATGTGGGAAGAATTTGGAAGATGTGTTAACACATGGAGAAAGCCGAGATGTCGATGGATACATGCTTGCCGAGGAAATGGACGTATTGAAGTATGTTTTTCCAGATTCTGTGCATGGAGACCTTCGTAAGATGTTGACTTTCCTCTCCATTAAAGGACGATCATTCGATTTTCCGAATTTATGGATTGCCTGAAGAATTGCCCTCACAATACCTGTGACAGTAGCTTCCGGAGAACGAAGTTTCTCGAAGCTGAAATTAATTAAAACTTACCTGCTGTCAACGATGTGCCAAGATCGGCTGAGGAACATTGCCTGTGGCCATACTCTCCATCGAGAACAGTGTTTCTCGGGAATTAGATTTCAGTGAACTGATTGATGATTTTGCTTCAATGAAGGCCAGGAAAGTTCACTTGTAAATATTTTTTAGCGTTGAAAACTTACATGTTATATTATGCCGTATGTTTACGTGTTGCTATGTTATTTGGTTACTAAATCTGAATGTCTTTCGCATGTACGTGTGTCGGTGTGTGTGTTGTGTGTTACTTAATGGCGGATACAAACCCATCAACTCAACCTCAACTACGACTGCAGACTGTTGCCTGTCTGTAGGGCTCCCTTCGTTGTAACCTATTGACGAACGTTACAAATAAATTAATCGTAGGCTTATGTTGTAATGTGTATGCAGCGTGTTGTCAATGATAAAAGACGAGATATCCCTGAGGAAAAAAGTGACTTTAGATCCCAACTAAAACCGTGTGATCGTGGCGTGAGGGCCCCGCACATGCCCTTTGCCTCGGGCCGCGCGGGGGCTAAGAACGGGCCTGATTGTGGTGGCATGTAAAACATTATTTTCTATTGTGTGAAGGTAACAACTGGCTTCATCAGATGATCTACATGTTGCTGGAAGGAACCCTGGATCCGCCTCCCTTGTTTGGACCGGATTCTAACGTGGTCCTGGAGTCAGCCTCAGACACTAGACGCGTCCTCCCACCTGTCAAACCTCGCGCTCTTTTCACGCACCTTCTCTTCAAGTACCTGCCAAAGGCCGTCACTGAAAAAAAGGTCAAGGTGGTGCACATCACAAGGAACCTCAAGGATGTCTTCGTGTCTTGTTATTGTATTTCAGAAAAACTTACTACATGCCAATACTATCCACCGTGGCCAGAGTTTCTTTCTACTATGCTAGACGATGGCGGTAAGTCATTGAGATTTGCAAGCCTTAAGTTTTTTTAAGACGAAATGAAATAAACAATATTTTGCTTTGGTTATATTTTGAAGAGAAAATACTAAGTAACATGAGTCTGGTAATAACGGTGTAGCAAATAAACGTTTAAAAAAAATAAACAATCAGTTTAAAATTATTTTTTTGTAGTTTCTTTGTCTTCAGACTTACGTTTTGATTAGAGTTACGAACTTTCAAAGAAAGTAGAGACATATTTACTTGCATTAAAGTTATTTACTGCAAAGAAGTTGTCGCAAATATTTATAATTTTATTAAGAATTTTAAAATAACTCATAATCTTTAGTGTGGTATGGAGACGCCTTTCACCACGTGACAAGCTGGGAGAAGGCGATCGACGATCATCCTGAGCATCCATTTTACTGTGTGACGTACGAGGAGTTGTCACAAGTAAGATCATCAGTGTCGTTATTCCTCGTATACAGGGACGTCACAGTACGTCACTGTTCTTGCACGCTCTCTCGTCTCATGCGTATGCCCACATGAATAGTGAGGGAGATTATATATAAATGCTATAAATATAAACACAATATATTATTGGATACTTCTATATATCTCTCTAAAAGAGATAAACATATTTTCTCTAACATTTCTAAAAAAGAAAAAGACTACCAACAGTCACCTACACAGTTTCACACAAACACAAACACACACACACTGTTCAAGAGTGGAAAAGCGCTCTTCCTGGTAAATAGTTCTTTCCAAATGGAGCCTTGGCTTCTAGAAATGATGTAATGGCTAGGGAACCAGTAGGAGAAGATTTCTGTCGTCCTCTCAATACTGAGGAGAGAAGAATATGAACGTTGTTCACTGTCAGAATGGAGTTCCCCCCCCCCCCCCTCACCACACGCCGATCATCTTCCTACACCACTGTGATGATGTAGTTGGGGAGAGAAGTTTCTGATGATATGAGAACATTAAACCTCTTACCCCTGGTGTATGACATAGTGGTCTTTGTGCAAAGACTATCATCATGTTAGTCTTGACCACCTAAACAAACAAGTTTTATCTTGGTGGACAGAACCTCGAACCACACAGACCGAATGTTACAACGTTGTTAATCAGATTGTGATAAACCGACTGAACGCAGAGTTGCTGATCTCGAAATTCCTCACACATGCACTGGTTTGTTGTCCTAGTCGAAACACTGGTACTTTCATGTCAATATACGTAAATAAAATAGTTTGCAGTTAAATTAATTCGCTAGTTGACTGTAAGTTTTTTCAGTGGTTAGTTTAGTTGCGAGATAGATTGCTGCTGGACTGTTAGTCGTCTTGCTGTCTGTGTTCTTTGGTTGTTTCTTGTGCCTGTGTTATTTTTATGTTTTTGGTTTTGTTGTTTATTCCATTCAGAATGGTGTTGATCAGCTGGAACGTATTGACCAGTTCCTACAGACAAACAGAGGAAGACCTTTCTGCCAGGCGGTGGTTGAGAAGTGTCACATCAACAACATGGTCAATTTGCGAATGGCACAAAACGCTAAATTTGATCGCACCATGCTTTTCAGAAAAGGTAAATGATATCTGTAAAGACAAAATTAAAAGTAATATCTAAGTGTAAAGACACATTAGTGTTTTCTTTAATTTCTTCCTATTCTTCCTTTCTCTTTCTTCCTCTTTTCAAGGAAAACTGTAAAAGCGTAACTGATCTACGACTTTAATTTTAAATTTTTCAGAAAAGTTAATATTAATAATGGTGACAATCAGGGCTTCTGCTTACGCAAAAAATTGCGTACTGTACGCATTAAAAGTTGGGAGGACCCCTTCAATTTTCGTCAATGGGGTCCCCTTCAAATTTGGGCGAAGAACAGGGACCCCTTAAAAATCTGAAGAAGGGGTCCTTGGGACCCCAAAGAATTTAGCCTTAGCAGAAGCCCTGGTGACAATAATGAGGATAGTAGACATAATAACAACAATAATAATAAGAACAACAATAAGAATGATAATACATTTTTAAATCAGAGCATAAAATCAATCATTTATGTTAATCAAAATTACAATACTAAAGTGTGACCACAGCTAGGCCTACTGGGCATCTGGGCAGTAAATTGTTCATTCTCTAGCGCGGATATTATTTCTTTAATATCTGTTAAATTTACAAGAAGTTTTTAACCCACTCACCTGTTCTGACAAATGTTCTATGAGTCAAACTATTCATGTGTAATATCTGCAGGAGTTGTAGGAGACTGGAAGAACTGGTTCACTGTGGCGCAGAACGAGGAGTTCGAGGAGGTCGTCCGAAAGAAGATGGCCGGCTACAAAAGTCTCCTTCGTTACCAACTTGAATAATTAAATCAACATATTGTAAATCTCAGTACCAGCAGATAGTGTCTTTTATCAGACAATTCATTCTTTGTTCTTCTCGATATTCCAGACTTTGTTACTTTTGCTTCAGTACTCATAAATGTCTGTAAATCCCTACCCCATACTGAAGATCTGTCTACTGTTGTCATAATGAGTAAAACGATGCTCTTTCTCAATGACAAACAGAAACTCTAGATACCGACAGGAAACAGGGTGTTTTAATCAGGAAATAGCTATCGATAAATATCGTCTCCAAAAAGTAATAATAAAGCTACGTGATGTCCATAAAGTCAGCCAGTCTAATTAGTGTACAGGCTACATACTCACATGAATGCGTACACAAGAACAATAAAGTATTGTCAATGTGGTGAACGATAGTCATTACATAGAGCTGTCTGAATGATGAAGAATTTACCTCGTATAAATAGAAGATTCGTCTAAGAAATGTAAAGCCTCTATGTTTGATATGAAAATCAGTGATTGATGCAGTTTCAAGACGAGACGTGGTGTAAAACTATATTGTACCTACTGAAGATGCATATGTCTATTGTAAGATAAAGTAAATAATATCAACCCAATGAGAAAAATAATTTTATAGATAATTTTTCGGGAAGACTCCTACTTATAATCAGAAAATTGAATTCAACCTTATATTTGAATTCCGTCGAAAGCACTGATGATCCCATTCTGTCTCGTCAGACGTGTTGGTGTGCACGGCTTGGTGTATGTCCAAACTATGAATGTGTGATTAAGACAAAAGAAAAAAATTATTGTGTGTTGTCGGTGGATCGTGTCGCCAGAGTTGACTTTCCTTGAAAAAAGTGGGAAAGGAGTGAAGGTAATTTTTTGCACGTTCTTTAAAGGACTAAGTTTATAGAGGTCACTGCTGAGACCACGTGAGTACTTGACCCTTTCGTGAACCTGTACATGAGTTCGGGGTACAGCGGTAGATGATGTATGCAATCATTCTCCTACATGGTCTTACCTGAGCACTGTGCTGGGAGTGCAATGCATCGTCAAACACTCAAGTCCTTTAGGGAACAGTTGGAGTTTGTTTTACAAATATGTTCATTTGTTTTCGAAAAACACAAAATTGTATATTAGACAAATGTACAGTGAACATCTTGTCCTATTTAGATGCAGAAATAACTCTGAGACATAAGTTGTCATTAGTTTTACTGCTTGCAAAAGCTTACCTGTCAATTAAACACTAAGGATGTAAAGATGTGCCCTCATATCCTTGTAAACAACACGTGGCAGTTCTCCAAAGCTTATCTGCTCTCTAAACACTTGATCGGGAGGACGTGTCCTACATGTGTAGCTTGAGTGAGTCAGTCAGTCTCCATCACAGCTTAGAGTACATCTGCTCTTTGACCAGCCACGACCTGTCAGGTGTAACACATGTTGTTCGTATTTTGACATCCTGCCTGCTACTTACATTACTGCAACAAGTTTTATCGAATATCTAATACAGTTTTTCTTCCAGTTGTCTTCTGCTCTTGCTTTTCATTCCAAACTGGCTTTACACAATATTTCTTTATGTACATGACTACATCATAATTACAAATCTCAACATTCTTTTAATAATAACATTAAAGTGGAGACTCATACCACCATTAACTGCGCAAATTCCCGTCAGAAATTTCACAGCAAATGGACCGGTATTTTTATGAAATTATTTTAATTAAATTTCCTGCATATAATGAAACTAAAGTGTAAAAAAATCAAATATTCATTCACACCATACCTGCTAACCATGACTCATAAACAAGGTCACAGCTGGGAGTGTGGCTCGGACTTCTTAAAATCTTAATTTTTGAGGTTATAGCGAGGTGAACAGGAGTTCAAAGTGATGACAGTTAATCAAGGTACAGGGTGTATACGACTTCTGTGCACGTAGCAGCTCAGTGTGCAGACCCGCCACCTCACAACTTGTCGACTACCCGGCGGTCCTGTTACTACAGGCAGAGTACATGTTACTTTACCAGCGACACTTCTTCGTCTTCTTCAGATCACGTGTTTTAGTAAGATGGATATGGTGTGCATCAAAGATAAATTCGGCAACGATCGGTGGTTTATTGGCGAGGACATACGGCTTCCACCCTCAGTAGAAAATCTTAGTCTCGCGGACCGCTTGAGTTTCATCCACAACTTTGACCTTAGACCTGACGACGTCATTGTTGCCGGTTACATGAGGTCAGGTAAGAGCATCACGACCTCCACTACTTACAGCTTACACATACATCGTTTTTTCCATTGTTTGTACATAGTTTTATATATTAAAATAAGTGTTTACTATTTTGTTTGTTTCATTCTAATATACTAAAACGTTCTATGCGTGCGTCCGTGTGTGTATATATGTAAACTGTAGGTACGAAAGAAATCCCAACCAGAACACTTCAGGTTCGTAGCAGGAGACTATAAAGGTAGTGAGGGTCAACTTTGCGGAGAGTCAGATTTGTGAAAAAAATGAATAATTTGATCATAACAGAGTTATACTCTGCTGTGTGAAACTAGAAGTGAGAAGTGGTCTTTAAATGCATCTTAATCAAGATATCCCACGGCGATTAATCCCGATTTTCTCGAAAAATGGAAATATCCAAACTTGTTTGTTACCGTATCCTTCATGGAACCCCATCATACACTAATCATAATTTCCTGAAGCTTTTTTTTCTAGCTACTTAAATAAATATTAACCAATCGTCTGCTTAGACTACAAAGTAGAAATGATCGTTAATCCTGATGTCATCCAATGGGAGGATTAAATAACGACTTCTCTATGATGAGGAGAAGAAAGAAACTGAGTGATTGTCTCTTTCTTTCAGCGAGTTGTTTAAAAAGCATTGTGGGACTGTCAACAGGTTTTAAACCTTCTTCTAGTAAAAAAGGACACGTATTCAAACCCGCTTAAATCACTCGATTTTCTGAGTTAGGTGTTATATTGTGGTGGCAGGTTACATAATAGTTTTTACTGTGTGAAGGTAACAACTGGCTTCATCAGATGATCTACATGTTGCTGGAAGGAACCCTGGACCCGCCTCCCTTGTTTGGACCGGATTCTAACGTGAACCTGGAGTTTGCCTCAGACACCATACGCGTCCTCCCACCTGTCAAACCTCGCGCTTTTTTCACGCACCTTCTCTTCAAGGACCTGCCAAAGGCCGTCACTGAAAAAAAGGTCAAGGTGGTGCACATCACGCGGAACCTCAAGGATGTCTTCGTGTCTTTGTATTGTATTTCAGAAAAATATTCTTTCGTCCCATATTATCCACCGTGGCCAGAGTTTTTGTCTACTATGCTAGATGATGGCTGTGAGTCATTGAGATTTGCAAGCGTTAAGATTATTTAAGACGAAATGAAACAAAGAATATTATGCTTTGCTTATATTTTGAAGAGAAAATGCTAAGTAACATGACTTGTAATAATGGTGTAGCAAATAAACGTTTCAAAAAATGAACAATCAGTTTAAAAGAATAGGTTTTGTAGTTTCTTTGTCTTCCGATTTAAGTTTTGATTAGAGTTAGGAACTTTCAAAGAAAGAAGAGACATATTTACTTGCACTAAAGTGTTTTCCCACAGAGAAAATCAACCAAATATTTACCATAGTACTACGAATTTTCAAAATAACTTTTTTATCTTTAGTGTCATATGGAGATGTCTTTCACCACGTGACAAGCTGGGAGAAGGCGATCGACGATCATCCTGAGCATCCATTTTACTGTGTGACGTACGAGGAGCTAACACAAGTAAGATCATCAGTGTCGTTATTCCTCGTATCCAGCGACGTCACAGTACGTCACTGCTCTTGCACGCTCTCTCGTCTCATGCGCATGGTCACATGAAAGGCGAGGGAGATTATATATAAATCATATAAACATAATACATTATTAGATACGTCAATATATCTCTCTAACAGAGGTAAACATATTTTCTGAAACATTTCTAAATAAAAAAAGACTACCAACAGTCACCTACACAGTTTCACACACACATGCACTCGCGAGCACACACAAACACACACTGTTCAAGAGTGGGAAAGCGCTCTTCCTGGTAAATAGTTCTATCCAAACGCAGCCTTGGCTTCTAGAAATGATGTAATGGCTAAGGAACCAGTGGGATAAGATTTCTGTCGTCCTCTCAATACTGAGGCGAGAAGAATATGAAAGTTGTTCACTGATCTCGAAATTCCTCACACATACACTGGTTTGTTGTCCTAGTCACAACACTGGTACTTTCATGTGAATATATGTAAATAAAATAGTTTGCAGTTAAATTAATTCGCTAGTTGACTGTAGGTTTTTTCTGTGGTTAGTTTAGTTGCTAGATAGATTGCTGCTGGACAGCTGCTCGTCTCGTCATCTAGGTTCTTTTGATTGTTTCTTGTTTCTGTCTTATTTTTATGTTTTTGGTTTTGTTGTTTATTCCATTCAGAATGGTGTTGATCAGCTGGAACGTATTGACCAGTTCCTGGAGACAAACAGAGGAAGACCTTTCTGCCAGGCGGTGGTTGAGAAGTGTCACATCAACAACATGGTTAATTTGCGAATAGCACAAGACGCTAAATTTGATCGCACCATGCTTTTCAGAAAAGGTAAAAGATATCTGTAAAGACAGAATTAAAAGTAATATTTAAGCGTAAAGACACATTAGTGTTTTCTTTAATTTCTTCCTATTCTTCCTTTCTCTTTCTTCCCTCTTTTCAAGGAAAACTGAAAAAGCGTAACTGATCTACGACTTTAATTTTAAATTTTTCAGAAAAGTTAATATTAATAATGGTGACAATAATGAGGGTAGTAGACATAATAACAACAACAATAACAACAACAACAACAACAACAACAATAAAAATAATAATGATAATGAATTTTTAATCAGAGCATGAAATCAACCATTTATGCTCATCAAAATTACAATACTAAAGTGTGAACACAGCTAGGCTTTCCGGGCAGTAAAATGTTCATACTCTAGCACGGATATTATTTCTTTAATTTCTGTTAAATTTACTCTAATTGTTGAACCCACTCATCTGTTCTGACAAATGTTCTATGAGTCAAACTATTCAGTGTAATATCTGCAGGAGTTGTAGGAGACTGGAAGAACTGGTTCACTGTGGCGCAGAACGAGGAGTTCGAGGAGGTCGTCCGAAAGAAGATGGCCGGCTACAAAAGTCTCCTTCGTTACCAACTTCAATAATTAAATCAACACATTGCAAATCTCAGTACCAGCAGATAGTGTCTTTTATCAGACAATTCATTCTTCGTTCTTCTCGATAGTCCAGACTTTGTCACTATTGTTTCAGTACTCATAAATGTCTGTAAGTCCCTACCCCATACTGATGATCTCTGTCTACTGTTGTTATAATGAGTAAACAAGAAAACGACGTTTTTTTCTCTACGGAAAACAGAAACTCTAGATACCGACAGGAAGCACAGTGTTTTAGTGTGGACACATAGCTATCGATAGATATCGTCTCCAAAAAGTAATAATAAAGCCACGTAATCGATGTCCATAAAGTTAGCCAGTCTACAGACTCCTATAAGTGTACAGGCTACATACTCACAAGAACAATAAAGTATTTTCAATGTGGTGAACGGTAGTCATTACATAGAGCTGTCTGAATGATGAAGAATTTACCTCGTATAAATAGAAGATTCGTCTAATAAATGTAAACTTCTATGTTTGATATTGAAAATCAGTGATTGATGCTGCTTCAAGACAAGACGCGGTGTAAAACTATATTGTAACTACTGAAGATGCATATATCTGTGCTAAGACAAAGTAAATAATATCATATCAAATTAGAAAAATAATTTTATAGAAAATTTTTTCCCGGAGACTTCTATTTATAATCAGTAAATTGAAGGCAACCTCATATTTGAATGCCGTCGAAAGCACTGATGATCCCATTCTGTCTCGTCAGGCGCGTTGGTGTGCACGGCTTGGTGTATGTCCAAACTATTAATGTGTGATTAAGACAAAAGAAAAAAAAATTATTGTGTGTTGTCGGTGGCACGTGTTGCCAGAGTTGACTTTCCTTGAAAAAAGGTGGGAAAGGAGTGAAGGTAATTTTTTGAAACGTTCTTTAAGACAGTGGTTCTCAAAGTATTTCGGACCGCGGACCACTTTACTTAAGTAAAACATATGGCGGACCATCAAGGCCTAAAAATCAGTCGGTACTATGAATTTTAAATTTAAATTGCCGCATTCGTTTCATTACAATTCAAAACTAAATGTCCTTTTGTGACAGTAGCATAGTAATAAGTTGACATAAAACTAGTTATACCTCGTTATTTGTGATTAAAATGTTAATGCGAGGAATGCATCATTTAAAACATAACTTTGCTGACATATGACGACTGTCAGCCGCGAACCACCTGACTTATACCCACGGACCAATAGTGGTCCGCCGACCACACTTTGAGAACCACTGCTTTAAGGGACTGAGTTTATGGAGGTCACTGCTGAGATCACGTGGATACTTTACATTTCGTGAACCTGTACATGAGTTCGGGGTACAGCGATAGATGATGTATGCAATCATTCTCCTACATGGTCTTACCTGAGCGCTGTGCTGAGAGTGCCGTGCATTGTCGAACACTCAAGTCCTTTAGTGGGCAGTTGGAGTCTGTACTTATACAGTCTTACAACTGCAGCTGATACCTGCTGAAGGTGCTTTACATACACCAGTACTTACGAAGGAACATTGAAGCATACCATCAGTGTGACTTTTTGTGAAGAGTGGCTGTATCCGAAACATATTTGTATCCGAAAGTGATGATTAGTTAATACAGGAGCTCTCCCGAGACGATGATTTACGGATTATCGAAAACGGGTGTGTGGTTAATACAGCAGAAACTGATGAACCGATGGTTACAGAGTTATCCAAGAGAGTGGATCGTCGGCGTGTTCGCATGAACTGTCGACTGGTGAATTATAAGCAAAAGAACCAGGCGGGTGAACCGTTGATTCTGCGCTTCACCCAAAAATTATGAATTAATATATTGAAATCTAACAACAGCACTATGGTTCATAACTTGCATGCAGAGCAGCCTTACTATGGCGAGTTCAAGGAAGACTCTTATTTCAAAGCTACCTTTCTGTAGAGAAGATGTTGACGGCACTACCCTGTGGTAGTACAGGTGTTAATGTCACTCCTCAAGGTATCGGTAATACTTCAAAGGTCTGTCGTCGTACATAGATATCCGCTGCATGCCGGGGAAACGTTTTAGAATATTATAATTATACGTCCTAGAGAAACTCTACAAATTTTTCTGCGTCACGACGTGATGTCAAAATGTAGGCTGACGTCACACGTCACGTGTTTCCATTCTACATGTGCATGAATGTTCCAGAGTTTTCTCCCTTATGTATTCATTCATCTACGAACAGAATTACAACCTCAGACTCTACTGTGGTAACAACAATGTTTCGACTTCGTGTGTGCAGCGTGTTAACTAGGTCAGGCCGTGCGGTCGGCAACACCAGAGAGGTACTACTGTACACAGAAGTGCAAAGAAAACAAACGAAAAGGAAAAAAGCCAAGGGTGACTGACATTCTAGATCTTTGTGACCAAAGTAGGGTTTTCAATTAAAAATGAATAAAAAAAACCTGATGAAGTGTTTTTTTCTAAAAATAACCTGCTGATCCGCAGATAATCTAAATAACTATTTATATAATTATTCATACACGTATATACACAATACATGGCTGCAGATTACTAATTGCTAGCCTCACTTTAAAGACATTAAAAACAGAAATAATTTGTGTTTATACTTTATAACCTGACATTAAATATTGTGTATAATGTAATATTTTAAGTGACATATAATGCAATATCTTACACATTTAGGACAGAACAGAGAAAGTTTTAAAAAACCTGACCAGTTTTCTTTTCATAAATCCCTCCTTTTTTTCTTCTTTTTGGAAAACAAACAGCTGAATTACCAACTCAAATGCACACAAACACACACTGCATTGTTTTCAACGATGTGATTTTTACATGTAGCTGTCTGTAATTAAAAAATACTAAAACTAACAGGGCTTCTGCTCAGGCTAAATTCTGTGGGTTCCCAGATTTTTTTCAGATTTTTAAGGGATATCTGTTCTTCGCCCTAATTTGAATGGGACCCCATTGACGAAAATTGAAGGGGTCCTCCGAACTTTTAATGCGTACTGTACGCAATTTTTTTCGTAAGCAGAAGCCCTGACTAAAATCATATATTCATTCACACTGTACCTGCAAACAATGACTCATAAACAAAGTCACAACTGGGAGTGTGGCTCAGACTTCTTAAATCTTAATTGTTGAGGTTATAGCAAGGTGAACAGGAGTTCAAGGCGATGAAAGTTAATCAAGGTACAGGGTGTATACGACTGCTGTGCACGTAGCAGCTCAGTGTGCAGACCCGCCACCTCACAACTTGTCGACTACCCGGCGGTCCCGTTACTACAGGCAGAGTGCATGTTACTTTACCAGCGACACTTCTTCGTTTTACTCAAATCCCTTGTGTTAGTAAGATGGATACGGTGTGCATCAAAGATAAATTCGGCAACGATCGGTGGTTTCTTGGCGAGGACATACGACTTCCACCCTTGAAACACAAACTTAGCCTCGTGGACCGCTTGAGTTTCATCCACAACTTTGACCTTAGACCTGACGACGTCATTGTGGCCGGTTACCCGAGGTCAGGTAAGAGGATCACGCCCTCCCCTACACAAAATTCACACACACGCACTCACCGCTTTTCATTTTCATTTATATTTAATTGTTTACTGTTTTCTGTTTTATTCCAATAAGCTCCTTCTGTGTGTCTGCCTACGTGCGTGCGTGCGTGCGTGCGTGAGTGGGTGCGTGCTTGCGTGCGTGCGTGCGTGCGTGCTTGCGTGCGTGGGTGTGTGAACTGTAACTATGAAATAAATATCAACCAGCACACTTCAGTTAAGTAGCAGGAGCCCGTAAAGGTGGTGAGGGTCATCTTTGGGCAAAGTAAGGTTTTTTTTTTGAGAAACTAAAAGTGAGAAATGGTCTTCAATAACATTTTAAACAAGGTATCCCACGGCGATTAGCCCTGATATCTCTTAAAAAATGGTTAAAATGGAAACGTGTTTGTTACCGTATCCTTGTTGCAATAAATCATTGTTCGGTGTTATATTCTGGTGGCAGGTGAACCATTATTTTTTTATTGTGTGAAGGTAATAACTGGCTTCATCAGATGATCTACATGTTGCTGGAAGGAACCCTGGATCCACCTCCCTTGTTTGGACCGGATTCTAACGTGGTCCTGGAGTTTGCCTCAGACACTAGTCGCATCCTCCCACCTGTCAAACCTCGCGCTCTTTTCACGCACCTTCTCTTCAAGTACCTGCCAAAGGCCGTCACTGAAAAAAAGGTCAAGGTGGTGCACATCACAAGGAACCTCAAGGATGTCTTCGTGTCTTGTTATTGTCTTCAAGAAAAGCTTAATACATGCCAATACTATCCACCGTGGCCAGAGTTTCTTTCTACTATGCTAGATGATGGCTGTGAGTCATTGAGATTTGCAAGCGTTAAGTTTTTTTAAGACGAAATGAAACAAAGAATATTATACTTTGGTTATATTTGGAAGAGAAAATACTAAGTAACACGAGTCTCTTAATAACGGTGTAGCAAATAAACGTTTAAAAAAAATGAACAATCAATTTAAAAGAATAGGTTTTGTAGTATCTTTGTCTTGCGACTTACGTTTTGATTAGACTTACGAACTTTCAAAGAAAGTAAAGACATATTTACTTGCACTGAAGGGTTTTCCCACAAAGAAGCTGTCACAATTATTTAGGATTTTACTACAAATTTTCAAAATAACTCATAATCTTTAGTTACGTATGGAGACGTCTTTCACCACGTGACAAGCTGGGAGAAGGCGATCGACGATCATCCTGAGCATCCATTTTACTGTGTGACGTACGAGGAGTTGACACAAGTAAGATCATCAGTGTCGTTATTACTGGTATCCAGCGACGTCACAGTACGTCACTGCTCTTGCACGCTGTCTCATGCGCATGGCGATATGAATGACAAGGGAGATTATATATAAATCCTATAAATATAAACATAATACTGTAGTGTATGCCTCTATTTATCTCGCCCACAGAGGTAAACATATCTCCTGAAAGCTTTTGTAAATAAAAAAAGACTACCTACAGTCACACACAAACACACATGCACTCGCGCGCACACACAAACACACACACACACACACACAATGTTCAAGACTGCTGTAGCAATTTGCATGAAGGATTTGGCAAAAGTTCTCTTCGTGGCAAAAGGTTCTTTCCATACTGAGCCTTGGCTTCTAGAAATGATGTAATGGCAACGGAACCAGTGGGATAAGATTTCTGTCGCCCTCTCAATACTGATGTGAGAAGGAGATGAAAGTTGTTCACTGTCAGCATGGAGTTTGCCCCCCAACACGACGAGCATCTTCCTACTCCACTGTTGTGATGTAGTTGGTGAGGGAAGTCAGTGATGATGTGAGAGCCTTAAACCACGTAGCCCTGGTGTATGACATAGTGGTCGTTGTGCAAAGACTATCATCATATAAGTCTTGAACACCTCATCAAACATGTTTTATCCTTGATAGACAGAACCTCGAACCACACAGACCAAATGTTACAGCGTTGTTAATCAGATTGTGATAAACCGACTAAACACAGACCTCGAAATTCCTCACACAGCCACTGGTTTGTTGTCCTAATCACAACACTGGTACTTTCATGTGAATATATGTAAATAAAATAGTTTGCAGTTAAATTAATTCGCTAGTTGATTCTGTTTTTTTCTGTGATTAGCTTAGTTGGTAGATAGATTGCTGCTGGACTGTTAGTCGTCTCGTTGTCTGTGTTCTTTGGTTGTTCCTTGTTTCTGTGTTATTTTGGGTTTTTTTTGGTTTAGTTGTTTATTCTATTCAGAATGGTGTTGATCAGCTGGAACGTATTGACCAGTTCTTGGAGACACACAGAGGAAGACCTTTCTGCCAGGCGGTGGTTGAGAAATGTCGCATCAACAACATGCTCAATCTGCGAATGGCACACAACGCTACATTTGATTGGACCATATTTTATCGGAAAGGTAAATAATATCTGTAAAAACAAAATTAAAAATAATATCTAAGCCTAAAAACACATTAGTTTTTTTTTTTCCTTTAATTTCTTCCTATTCTTCCTTCCTCTTTTCAAGAAAAAATGGGAACCTGATCTACTACCTTATTTTGAAATTTTCAAGAAGTGATGATGATGCTGATGCTGCTGCTGCTGCTGATGATGATGATGATGATAGTAGTAGTAATAATACCTTTTCAATCAGAGCATGAAATTAACCATTTATGCTCATCAAAATTACAATGCTAAATTATGACCACAACTAGGCCTACTGGGCATCTGGGCAGTAAAATGTTCATACTCTAGCAGTGATATTATTTCTTTAATTTCTGTTAAATTTACACTAATTTTTGAACACACTCACCTGTTCTGACAAATGTTCTATAAGTCAAACTATTCAGTGTAATATATGCAGGAATTGTAGGAGACTGGAAGAACTGGTTCACTGTGGCGCAGAACGAGGAGTTCGAGGAGGTCGTCCGAAAGAAGATGGCCGGCTACAAAAGTCTCCTTCGTTACCAACTTGAATAATTAAATCAACACATTGCAAATCTTACTACCAGCAGATATAGTGTCTTTTATCAGACAATTCATTCTTTGTTCTTCTCGATATTCCAGACTTTGTCACTATTGTTTAAGTACTCATAAATGTCTGTAAGTCCCTACCCCATACTGATGATCTGTTTACTGTTGTTATAATGAGTAAACAGGAAAACGACGCTCTTTCTCAATGACAATCAGAAAATCTAGATACCGACAGTAAACACGGTGTTTTAATCAGGACACTTAGCTATCGATAAATATTGTCTCCAAAAAGTAATAATAAAGCTACGTTATGTCCATAAAGTTAGCCAGTCTAATTAGTGTACAGGCTACATACTCACAAGAACAATAAAGTATTGTCAATGTGGTGAACCATAGTCATTACATAGAGCTGTCTGAATGATGAAGAATTTACCTCGTATAAATAGAAGATTCGTCTAATAAATGTAAACCCTCTATGTTTGATATGAAAATCAGTGATTGATGCTGCTTCAAGACGAGACGTGGTGTAAAACTATATTGTAACTACTGAAGATGCATATGTCTATGCTAAGACAAAGTCAATAATATCAACCCAATTAGAAAAATAATTTTATAGATAATTTTTCGGGAAGACTCCTAGTTATAATCAGAAAATTGAATACAACCTTAAATTTTAATGCCGTCGAAAGCACTGATGATCCCATTCTGTCTCGTCAGACGCGTTGGTGTGCACGGCTTGGTGTATGTCCAAACTATGAATGTGTGATTAAGACAAAAGAACAAAAATTATTGTGTGTTGTCGGTGACACGTGTCGCCAGAGTTGACTTTCCTTCAAAAAAGGTGGGAAAGGAGTGAAGGTAGTTTTTTGCACGTTCTCTAAGGTACTGAGTTTATGGAGGTCACTGTTGATATCACGTGAGTACTTGACCCTTTCGTGAACCTGTACATGAGTTCGGGGTACAGCGATAGATGATGCATGCACTCATTCTTCTACATGGTCTTACCTGAGCGCTGTGCTGGGAGTGCAGTGCATCGTCAAACACTCAAGTCATTTAGGGGGCAGTTGGAGTTTGTTTTGCAAATATGTTAATGTGTTTTCGAAAAAACAAAATTGTATATTAGACAAATGTACAGCGAACATCTTGTCCTATTTAGATGCAGTAATAACTCTGAGACAGAAGTTGTCATTAATTTAGTTTTACTGCTTGCAAAAGCTTACCTGTCAATTAAACACTAAGGATGTAAAGATGTGCCCTCATATCCTTGTAAGCACCACGTGGCAGTTCTCCAAAGCTTATCTCTGCTCTCTAAACACTTCATCGGGAGGACGTGTCCTACATGTGTAGCTTGAGTGAGTCAGTCAGTCTTCATCACAGCTTAGAGTACATCTGCTCTTTAAGCAGCCACGACCTGTCAGGTGTAACACATGTTGTTCTTATTTTGACCTCCTGCCTGCTACTTACATTACTGGCAACAAGTCTTATCGAATATCTACTACCGTTTTTCTTCCAGTTGTCTTTTGCTCTTCTTTCTCATTCTAAACTGGCTTTACACAATATTTCTTTATCTGCATGACTACATCATAATTACAAATCTCAACATTCTTTAATAATAACATTAAAGTGGAGACTCATACACCACCATTAACTGCGCAAATTGCCATCATAAATTTCAAAACAAATCGACCGGTGTTATTATGAAATTATTTTAATTAAATTTTCAATTTTAATTAAATAAAATTTTCGGTATATCATGAAATTAAAGTAAAAAAAAATTATATATTCATTCACAATGTACTGCAAACCATGACTCATAAACAAAGTCACAGCTGGGAGTGTGGCTCAAACTTCTTAAAATCTTAATTTTTGAGGGTATAGCGAGGTGAACAGGAGTTCAAAGCGATGACAGTTAATCAAGGTACAGGGTTTATACAACTGTCGTGCACGTAGCAGCTCAGTGTGCAGACCCGCCACCTCACAACTTGTCGACTACGTGGCGGTCCCGTTACTACAGGCAGAGTACATGTTACTTTACCAGCGACACTTCTACGTTTTACTCAAATCCCTTGTGTTAGTAAGATGGATATGATTTGCATCAAAGATAAATTTGGCAACGATCGGTGGTTTATTGGCGAGGACATACGGCTTCCACCCTTGAAACACGAACTTAGCCTCGCGGACCGCTTGAGTTACATCCACAACTTTGACCTTAGACCTGACGACGTCATTGTGGCCGGTTACCCGAGGTCAGGTAAGAGGATCACGCTCTCCCCTACACAAAATTCTCACACACGCACTCACCGCTTTTCATTTTCATTTATATTTAATTGAGTGTTTACTGTTTTCTGTTTTATTCCAATAAGCTCCTTCTGTGTGTCTGCCTACGTGCGTGCGTGCGTGCGTGGGTGTGTGAACTGTAACTATGAAAAAAATATCAACCAGCACACTTCAGTTAAGTAGCAGGAGCCCGTAAAGGTGGTGAGGGTCATCTTTGGGCAGATTAAGTTTTTTTTTGGAAACTAAAAGTGAGAAATGGTCTTTTAAACAAGGTATCCCACGGCGATTAGCCCTGATATCTCTTAAAAATGGCAAAATGGAAACGTGTTTGTTACCGTATCGCTGTTGCAACAAATCATTGTTCAGTGTTATATTCTGGTGGCAGGTGAAACATTTTTTTTTTCTGTGAAGGTAATAATTGGCTTCATCAGATGATCTACATGTTGCTGGAAGGAACCCTAGACCCGCCTCCCTTGTTTGGACCGAATACTTCTGTGAACCTGGAGTTTGCCTCAGACACCATACGCGTCCCCCCACCTGTCAAACCTCGCGCTCTTTTCACGCACCTTCTCTTCAAGGACCTGCCAAAGGCCGTCACTGAAAAAAAGGTCAAGGTGGTGCACATCACGCGGAACCTCAAGGATGTCTTCGTGTCAATGTATTGCTTTCAAGAAAAATTTACTATATGCCAATATTATCCACCGTGGCCAGAGTTTCTTTCTACTATGCTAGATGATGGCTGTGAGTCATTGAGATTTGGAAGCTTTAAGTTTTTTTAAGACGAAATGAAACAAAGAATATCATACTTTGGTTATATTTCGAAGAGAAAATACTAAGTAACACGAGTCTTGTAATAACGGTGTAGCAAGTAAACGTTTCAAAAAATGAACAATCAGTTTAAAAGAATAGGTTTTCTAGTTTCTTTGTCTTCCGATTGACGTTTTAATTAGAGTTACGTACTTTTAAAGAAAGTAGAGACATATTTACTTGCACTGAAGGGTTTTCCCACAAAGAAGTTGTCGCAATTATTTATGATTTTACTACAAATTTTCAAAATAACTCATAATCTTTAGTGACGTATGGAGACATCTTTGACCACGTGACAAGCTGGGAGAAGGCGATCGACGATCATCCTGAGCATCCATTTTACTGTGTGACGTACGAGGAGTTGACACAAGTAAGATCATCAGTGTCGTTATTCCTCGTATCCAGCGACGTCACAGTACGTCACTGCTCTTGCACGCTCTACTCATGCGCATGGCCACATGAATAGTGAGGGAGATTATATATAAATCCTATAAATATAAACATAATACTGTAGTGTATGCCTTTATTTATCTCGCCCACAGAGGAAAACATATCTCCTGAAAGCTTTTGTAAATAAAAAAAGACTACCTACAGTCACACACAACACACATGCACTCGCCGCGCACACACAAACACACACACACACACAACACAATGTTCAAGACTGCTGTAGCAATTTGCACGAAGGATTTGGCAAAAGTTCTCTTCGTGGCAAAAGGTTCTTTCCATACTCAGCCACGGCTTCTAGAAATGATGTAAAGACTAAGGAATTAGTGGGATAAGATTTCTGTCGTCCTTTTAATACTGATGTGAGAAGGAGATGAAAGTTGTTCACTGTCAGCATGGAGTTTGTCCCCCACACGACGAGCATCTTCCTACTCCACTGTTGTGATGTAGTTAGTGAGGGAAGCCAGTGATGATGTGAGAGCTTTAAACCACGTAGCCCTGGTGTATGACATAGTGGTCGTTGTGCAAAGACTATCATCATATAAGTCTTGACCACCTAAACAAACAAGTTTTATCCCTGATGGACAGAACCTCGAACCTCGAACCACATAGACCGAATGTTACAACGTTGTTAATCAGATTGTGATAAACCGACTAAACACAGACCTCGAAATTCCTCACACAGGCACTGGTTTGTTGTCCTAATCACAACACTGGTACTTTCATGTCAATATATGTAAATAAAATAGTTTGCAGTTAAATTAATTCGCTAGTTGACTGTAGGTTTTTTTCTGTGGTTAGTTTAGTTGCTAGATAGATTGCTGCTGGACTGTTAGTCGTCTCGTTGTCTGTGTTCTTTGGTTGTTCCTTGTTTCTGTGTTATTTTTATGTTTTTGGTTTTGTTGTTTATTCCATTCAGAATGGTGTTGATCAGCTGGAACGTATTGACCAGTTCCTGGAGACTCACAGAGGAAGACCTTTCTGCCAGGCGGTGGTTGAGAAATGTCGCATCAACAACATGCTCAATCTGCGAGTAGCACACAACGCTACATTTGATTGGACCAAATTTTATCGGAAAGGTAAATAATATCTGTAAAAACAAAATTAAAAATAATATCTAAGCCTAAAAACACATTAGTTTTTTCTTTAATTTCTTCCTATTCTTCCTTCCTCTTTTCAAGGAAAACTGGGAAAAAGCGTACCTGATCTACTACCTTTTTTTTAAATTTTCAAGAAGTTATGATGATGCTGATGCTCATGCTCATGCTGATGATAATGATGATGATGATAGTAGTAGTAATAATACCTTTTAAATCAGAGCATGAAATTAACCATTTATGCTCATCAAAATTACAATGCTAAAGTATGACCACAGCTAGGCCTACTAGGCATCTGGGCAGTAAAATGTTCATACTCTAGCAGCGATATTATTTCTTTAATTTCTGTTAAACTTACACTAATTTTTGAACCCACTCACCTGTTCTTACAAATGTTCTGTGAGTCAAACTATTCAGTGTAATATCTGCAGGATTGTAGGAGACTGGAAGAACTGGTTCACTGTGGCGCAGAACGAGGAGTTCGAGAAGGTCGTCCGAAAGAAGATGGCCGGCTACAAAGTCTCCTTCGCTACCAATTTGAATAATTAAATCAACACATTGCAAATCTTACTACCAGCAGATAGTGTCTTTTATCAGACAATTCATTCTTTGTTCTTCTCGATATTCCAGACTTTGTCACTATTGTTTCAGTACTCATAAATGTCTGTAAATCCCTACCCCATACAGATGATCTGTCTACTGTTGTTATAATGAGTAAACAGGAAAACGACGCTCTTTCTCAATGACAATCAGATACTCTATATACCTACAGGAAACACGGTGTTTTAATCAGGACACAGCTATCGATAAATATTGTCTTCAAAAAGTAATAATAAAGCTACGTAATGTCCATAAAGTTAACCTGTCTAATTAGTGTACAGGCTACATATTCACATGAATGCGTACACAAGAACAATAAAGTATTGTCAATGTGGTGAACGATAGTCATTACATAGAGCTGTCTGAATGATGAAGAATTTAACTCGTATAAATAGAAGATTCGTCTAATACATGTAAAGCCTCTATGTTTGATATGAAAATCAGTGATTGATGCAGCTAACCCAAGACGAGACGTGGTGTAAAACTATATTGTAACTACTGAAGATGCATACATCTATTCTAAAAGAAAGTAAATAGTATCAACCAATTAGAAAAATAATTTATATAGATTTTTCGGGAAAGACTTCTATTTATAATCAGAAAATTGAATCAACCTTATATTTGTATGCCGTCGAAAGCACTGACATGCATCCCATTCTGTCTCGTCAGGCGTGTTGGTGTGCACGGCTTGTGGTGCACGGCTTGGTGTATGTCCAAACTATTAAATGTGTGATGAAGACAAACTAGAAAAAAAATGTATTGTGTGTTGTCAGTGGCCACGTGTCGCCAGAGTTGACTTTCCTTGAAAAAAGGTGGGACAGGAGTGAAGGTAGTTTTGCACGTTCTGATTTCTACAATTCTCTAATGCACTGAGTTTATCAGCATGGAGTCACTGCTGAGATCACTGGCGCCGTGCAGGTACTTGACCCTTTCGTGAACCTCGTACATGAGTTTCGGGTACAGCGATAGATGATGCATGCACTCATTCTTCTACATGTCCCTACCTGAGCACTGTGCTGGGAGTGCAAATAGTGCATCGCAAACACTCAAGTCCATTAGTGGGGCATAGCTGGAGTTTGTTTTGCAAAATATGTTCATTGTTTTCGAAAACACGGCCAAAATTGTATATACCAAATGTACAGTGAACATCTTTCCTATTTAGATGCAGAAATAACTCTGAGACAGAAGTTGTCATTAGTTTTACTGTTTCTTTTTTCTTTGAGCAAAAGCTTACTGTCAATTACAACACTAAGGATGTAAAGTTGTGCCCTCATATCTTGTAACAACACGTGGCAGTTAAATTCCAAAGCTTATCTCTGCTTCTCTAAACACGCCTTAGATCGGGAGGAGTTTCCTACATGTGTAGCTTGAGTGAGTCAGTCCAGATCCTCCATCACAGCTTAGAGTACATCTGCTCTTTAAGCAGCCACGACCTGTCAAGTGTAACACATTGTTCGTTTTTGACCTCCTGCCTTGCTACTTACATTACTGCAACAAGTCTTATCGAAGATCTACTACCGTTTTTTCTTCCAGTTGTCTTTTGCTCTTTGTTTTCATTCCAAACTGGCTTAACACAATATTTTTATCTGCATGACTCACCATAATTACAAATTCCAACCATTCTTTAATAATAACAATTAAAGTGAGACTCATACACCATTAACTGCGCAAATTCCCGTCAGAAATTTCACAGCAAATGGACCGGTATTTTTATGAAATTATTTTAATTAAATTTCCTGTATATAATGAAATTAAAGTGTAAAAAAAATCATATATTCATTCACACTGTACCTGCAAACAATGACTCATAAACAAAGTCACAGCTGTGAGTGTGGCTCGGACTTCTTAAAATCTTAATTTTTGAGGTTATAGCGAGGTGAACAGGAGTTCAAAGTGATGACAGTTAATCAAGGTACACGGGTTTATACGACTGCTTGCACGTAGCAGCTCAGTGTGCAGACCTGCCACCTCACACTTGTCGACTACCCGCGCGGTCCCGTTACTACAGGCAGAGTACATGTTACTTTACCACGACACTTCTTCGTTTACTTAAATCCCTTGTGTTAGTACATGGAAGAGTGTGCATCAAGTATAAATCGGCACGATCGGAGGTTTTGGCGAGGACATAACGGCTCCACCATAATAGAAAAATCAGAGTCTCGCGGACCGCTTGAGTTTCATCAAACTTTGAACTTAGAACTGACGACGTCATTACTTGCGGTTACATAGGTCAGGTAGAGCATCAACGAGCTCCCTACTTAAATTTTTACACTCCAGTTTCTTTATTCATAGTTGGACATAGTTATATATTCAAATAAGTGTTTACTATTTCTGTGTCATTCAATAAACGAAAAAGTGCGTACGCCACGTGTGTAGTGTCTTAAACTTAAGTACGAAATAAATCCAACCAGAACTTCTTGTCGTACAGTGAGACCATAAAGGTAGTGAGGGTCAACTTTGTAGAGAGTAATTTGTTGAGCAATAAATAGATTTTGATCATAACAGAGTATATGCTGTGGCAAACTAGAAGTGAGAAGTCTTTCTTAAAATGCATTTTAATCAAGGTGTCCCACGTTGTTAATCCCGATTTTTCTCGAAAATGGCAAAATTCAACACGTGTGTGTTACGTAACCTGAGGGAGCCCCCATCATACTACTAATCATAATTTCGTGACTTTTTATGACTAAAATAAATATTAATCAATCATCCAGTTTAGACAAAAAGTTAAAAGCAAACATATCCTTTAGTTAATCTGATGTCATCCATGGGAATTGATTAAATAACGACTCCTCTATGATGAGGAGAAGAAAGGACCTGAGTGCATTGTCTCTTTCTTTCCGAGAAATGTTTTCAGTATTGTGGACTGTCAACAGAATTGTAACATGCCTCTCTGCAAATTAAAGCACACATATAAAACACGCTTAATCGCTCATTTTTTAGAGCAAAAAAAAAAAAAAGGAATCTTACCTTTACAAGATCTTAAATTAACTTCGATATATTATTAATTAACAACAAAATCTAAATTTCAGAGTTCAGGTGTATAATTTGTGGCGGCAGGTTCACACATTACTCTATTTGTGAAGTAACAACTGGCTTCATCAGATGATACATGTTGCTGGGAACGCTGGACCAGCCTCCTTGTTGGATCGGATTCTAACGTGACCCTGGAGTTAGCCACAGACACGACAAAGTCTCCACTTCAACCTCGCGCTTTTTTCCACGCACCTTCCATTCAGGACCTGCAAAGGTCGAACTGAAAGAAGGTTAAGGTGTGCAACAATTTCACGCGGACCTCAGGATTCTTCGTGCTTTGGTATTGTCTTTTAGAAAATACTCCTCTCCGCCAATATAATCCACCGTGGCGAGTTTTTTATCTACTTATGCTAGAATCGATGGCGGTGAGTCACGCATTCGTTATTAAGACGAAATGAAAACAAGAATATCATCCTCCTGGTTATAAAGTTGTATCAGAAATTTTTTCAAGTACGTAGGTGATTTGATAAGATAAATCAAGTAGAAGTAACTTTTCTTTTACAATAAACGGTTGAAAGAATACGTTAAGTTTTCTAGTTTCTTGGGGGGTTTTTTTGTTTTTTGTTGTGTTGTGTTTTTTGTTTCACGTTTTGATACAGTTGAGAGTTTTCATAAAAAAGAAGAGAATATAGTTTACTTGCTGGATGTGTCTCACAAAAACATAAAAAGGTTTTATCAATATTTATATTTTTTAATAAATTGTAAAAATTCTGTTGATCTTTAGTGTCATATGGAGACGCCTTTGACCACGTGAACAAGCTGGGATGAATGCGATCGATCATCCTGGCATCCATTTGTACTGTGTGACGTATGGAGAGTTGACACAGATAAGATCATCAGTGTCTTATCCTCGTTTACCGACTAACACAGGGTTACTGAAATCGAAATCTCACACAGGCACTGGTTTGTTGTCCTAGTCCAATAATGGTCATTTTGTGCGAATATAAGTAAATAACTAAAGTTTAGTTAAATTAAGTCTTAATTGACTGTTGGCTGTTTCTGTGGTTTTATTGCTAGCTAGGCTGCTGGACTGTTGATCGACTCGTTTTTCCTGGGTCTTTTGATTGTCTGTTGTTTATGTGTATTTCTGTTTTAATTTTCTGGTATTACGTTCAGAATGCTGTTGCTCAGCTGGAAATATTGACCAGTTTCTAGAGACAAACAGAGGAAGACCTTTGCCAGACGGTGTTGAGAATGCACATACAACATGGTCAATCTGCGACTTAGCACGAGATACTCAAATCTGATTGGACCTGATT